>NC_073380.1:109451783-109568256 GCF_028641065.1 Leucoraja erinaceus | reverse complement strand
CCCCTCGGACTCAATCAAAACGATAGCGGGCAGCCTTGGAAGCCTAACGTCCTTACTCAAACTGCACGTCAAAAACCAGGCCATGATATTTGACTCCGATTGAAGTTTGACAAACAAGTCAATGCTGTGGTAAAACACTAGCTTCTTCCAGCTTTGCACGATAGCTAAAATCAAACCATTCCTCCAATCGATGACATCGAAAAGATCATCCACTCATTTATCTCCTCTTGCCTTGACTACTGCAACTCCCTCTACACTGGCATCAGCCAATCTTCCCTGTCCATCCTGCAACTGGTCTAAAACGCCGCAGCGAGACTTCTGACGGGTACCCGTAAAAGGGACTACATCACCCCGATTCGGGCCTCTCTCCACTGGCTCCCAGTAAGGTACAGAATCAATTTCAAGCTCCTCCTATATGTATACAAAGCCCTTAACGGGCTTGCCCCCCACCTATATCAAAAATCTGCTAACCCACCATTCAGGTCCCTCAGGTCGGCAGACTTGGGGCTACTGACTGTCCCGCGGTCTAGGCATAAGCTCAGGGGTGGTTGCAGCACCTAGACTGTGGAACAGCATCCCTCTCCTCATCAGAACTGCCCCCTCCATCGACTCTTTTAAGTCACACAGAGAGTGGTGAATCTGTGGAATTCTCTGCCACAGAAGGTAGTTGAGGCCAGTTCATTGGCTATATTTAAGAGGGAGTTAGATGTGGCCCTTGTGGCTAAGGGGATCAGGGGGTATGGAGAGAAGGCAGGTACGGGATACTGAGTTGGATGATCAGCCATGATCATATTGAATGGCGGTGCAGGCTCGAAGGGACTATTCTGCACCTATTTTCTATGTTTCTATGTCAAGACTTATTTCTACTCACAAGCGTTTCTTGGCATCCTCTGAGGGAGCGCTGTGTGTATGTATTGTTAGATCTATGTACCAATGTATGTAGCACGTTAGTACCTGCACCAATGTAAAGCACATTGGTCAACGAGAGTTGTTTTTAAATGTGTTATAGAAATAAAATGGACTTGACTTGACTTGACTTGTGATTTTAGATTAATACGAGCATTAGGATCCTGCGTACTCTTTCCATCTCGTGCAACAAGGAGCGTTTCCATTCAGTGTTGCCCAGAGAGTGTCTGCATCGGGTGGGCGGCACGACCGATGTTGCAGCGGCCTCTGCAGTCTGTCTGTGTTTTTTAATATATTTTTTGTCCCGTTGAGGGTATAGTTTGTAGTGGGCTTTTAAATGTGTATGTGTGGGGGGTGGGTGGGGGAAACTTTTAAATCTCTTCCCTGCACGGGGACCCGACCTTTCCCCTGTCGGGTCTCCGTTGTCGTTGGGGCCTAGCACAGTGGAGCGGCCTCCAACGGAAGGACCTGGGGGCTCAGGTCACGGAGCTGGCGGAGCTGCGGACCTACCATCATGGAGCTGGCCAGCTTCGGAGCGTGGAGAGTTCGGAGCGTGGAGAGCTGCGGTGGCGAGCTGCTGCGACCCGACTCCGGTGGATGGTGACACCGGGAGCTCGCGGGTCCCCGGTGGGAGACCGCTTTGCGGGGCACCGGCAAAGGCGACTTCTCCCGCTTGAATTGTGGGGTTGAGAGTGACCTGGAGCGGGGCCTCACATCGCCCGGCGCGGCTTTAAATTGCCGCGGACTTGCTAGTGCCCGCCGGGGGCTTTGACTTTGACATCGGGAGAGGAATGGAGAGTAGGGGAGAGACAAGACTTTGCCTTCCATCACAGTGAGATGGAGATTCACTGTGATGGATGTTTGTGTAAATTGTGTTGGTGTGTGTCTTGGTTCTTTTCTTGTATGACTGCAGAAACCAAATTTTGTTTGAACCTCATGTGAGGTTCAAATGACAAATAAATGGTATTGTATTGTATCTGCTGCCATCTCCTGGTGCATATGTTTATTGCAGATTTTGGATTTTAGATTGAATTTCGAACATTACCTGTGACCAGAGGATGGTGCTAGTGAGCACTCGGTTGCCACTGATACAGATATTTTTTTCGTTAGCATAGTTTAGCTTCCTTTATTGTCACGTTCACAGAGGAATAGTGAAAAGCTTTTGTGGATAAAGCCCAGTAAACTCCACTTAAATATAGTCCAAGGGTCCCCAATAAGGGAGAGAGTAGCTCAGGCCCACACTCTTGTTGCTGATAGAATCATTCAGATCCCTGATAACAGCCGGAAATAAATTGTTCCTGAATCTGGAGTCTTGCGTTTTCTCACGTCTGTACCTCTTGCCTGATGGGGGAGGGGAGACGATATGTCGCCATACATTTTTATTCATATTTATTACACGGGATCACGTGTTACCTCACAATTGTACCTACATATGTCTCTTTTCTCCCAGGCAGCCATTCACGTTCGAGATTACCTTGCTTCCACTCTCGGCCTAGAATTATTGATCATGCCAATGTGGGAACGGGGGGATCTTTTCCAGAGGAGGCTGGAGGTGTCTGAAGGAGTGGGTAGATAGGATGTTAGTGATGTGATGTACTCCAGACAGTGCTTAAAATATATTGTCCCTGTATTTTAACGCTCAATACAGTCGCATTCCGTAGCGTGCCAGGCCCTGTGCATCCTGACGCAAACTCAAGAATTATCTTGTAAACAGTATTATCCCTGTCACCTGACATACTTGGTTTCACACATTTATGTTACAATACATATTGGTAATATTGAAACTCTCTCTGCCCGGATTAAACGAGGCTGTCAACTATTTATACGGGATTAATCCTATTCTTGTTATACTACAAACTGGTAACGTTGAGATGTCACGCTGACGGGCCCACTGCTCTTTGTGTAACATTAAGTCCCGTCTGTTTTCGTAGTCAGGATGTTAAGGGACAATTATGCCTGACAAATCTATTGGAATTCATTCAGGAAGTACCAAGCAGGATAGACAAAGAAGAGTCAGGGGATGTTGCCTGTTTGGATTTTCAGAAGTACTTTGATAAGGGGTGCACTAGAGGCTGCTAGATAAGATAGGACCCTGTGGTATGGAGGGAGGTACCGGTGTGGATCGGCTTATTGGTAGAAAGCAGAGTGAGAAAGCAATGAAGGGAGCCTTTACTGGATGGCTGCTGGTGAGTGGTGGCGTTCCGCAGGTGTCTATGTTGCGGCTAGTCTGCACATCATATGTCATTGAACTGGATGATGGAATTGGTGGCTTATTCGTCAGGTTTACAAATGATACACAGTTACGTGGAGGGGTAGGTAACTTTTAGCAAGCCGTCAATCTGCAGAAGGACCTGGACACTTGGGTCTGTGGGAATAGAAGTGGCAAATGGAATTGGGCTTTGCAACATACACGGTCTGTTCTGGATGTCAGATGTGGGAGGTCATGGAGTCTGATGGCCTTCCAGACGTCCACATCTGCGGCAGGTGCGTCGAGATGGGGCTCCTAAGGGACCGTATTAGGAACCTGGAGCAGCAGCTCGATGACCTCCGTCTGGTCAGGGAGAGTGAGGAAGTCATAGAGAGGAGTTACAGAGAGGTGGTCACTCCAAGACCACGGGAGAGAGACATGTGGGTCACAGTTAGGAAGTGCAAGGGGCAGAGACAGGGACTAGAGAGTACCCCAGTGGCTGTACACCTTGACAATAAGTACTCCAGTTTGAGTACTGTTGGGGGGACAGCCTACCTGGGAGTAGCAACAGCGGCCGGGCCTCTGGTACAGAGACCGGCCCTACTGCTCAGAAGGGTAAGGAAAAGAAGGGGAGGGCAATTGTAATAGGGGACTCTATAGTCAGGGGGTCAGACAGACGATTCTGTGGACGCAGACAGGAGTCCCGGATGGTAGTTTGCCTCCCTGGTGCCAGGGTCCGGGATGTGTCTGAATGTGTCCAAGAAATCCTGAAATGGGAGGGAGAGGAGCCTGAGGTTGTGGTGCATATAGGTACCAACGACATAGGTAAAAAAAGAGAAGAGGTACTGACAGGAGAATTTAGGGAGTTAGGAAGAGAGTTAAGGAGAAGGACTGGAAAGGTAACAATCTCAGGATTACTGCCTGTGCCACGCGACAGTGAGAGTAGGAATGGAGTGAGGTGGAGGATAAATGTGTGGATGAGGGACTGGTGCAGTGGGTATGGATTCAAGTTTCTGGATCATTGGGACCTCTTTTGGGGAAGGTGTGACCTGTACAAAAAGGACGGGTTGCACTTGAACCCGAGGGGAACCAATATCCTGGCGGGGAGATTTGCAAAGGCTACTGGGGAGACTTTAAACTAGTATGGTTGGGGGGAGGGACTCGAATTGGGAAAGCTAGCAGTCAGTGTGTGAAGCAGGGGGCAGAGAATGGTAGCACACTGACCCAAAATGTAGGGGAGAGAGAAGAAAAAGAAAATAATCAGAGAATAAGAGAGGGTGGGTTTCAGATTCAGATTCAGATTCAGATTCAATTTTAATTGTCATTGTCAGTGTACAGTACAGAGACAACGAAATGAATTTAGCATCTCCCTTGAAGAGCGACATAGCAAACGATTTGAATAAAAAAATAATAATAAGTGTCCGGGGGGGGGGGGGGGGGGGGGGGGGGTGATTGGCAGTCACCGAGGTACGTTGTTGAGTAGAGTGACAGCCGCCGGAAAGAAGCTGTTCCTCGACCTGCTGGTTCGGCAACGGAGAGACCTGTAGCGCCTCCCGGATGGTAGGAGGGTAAACAGTCCATGGTTGGGGTGAGAGCAGTCCTTGGCAATGCTGAGCGCCCTCCGCAGACAGCGCTTGCTTTGGACAGACTCAATGGAGGGGAGCGAGGAACCGGTGATGCGTTGGGCAATTTTCACCACCCTCTGCAATGCCTTCCGGTCGGAGACAGAGCAGTTGCCATACCATACTGTGATGCAGTTGGTAAGGATGCTCTCGATGGTGCAGCGGTAGAAGTTCACCAGGATCTGAGGAGACAGATGGACCTTTTTCAGTCTCCTCAGGAAGAAGAGACGCTGATGAGCCTACTTGATCAGAGTAGAGGTATTGTGGGTCCAAGAGAGGTCATCGGAGATGTTGACTCCCAGGAACCTGAAGCTAGAAACACGTTCCACCTCCGTCCCGTTAATGTGGATGGGGGTGTGCGTGCCGCCTCTGGACTTCCTGAAGTCTACAATGAGCTCCTTGGTCTTCTTGGAGTTAAGGGCCAGGTTGTTGTCAGCGCACCATGCTGCTAAGTGCAGGACCTCCTCCCTGTAGGCCAGCTCATCGTTGTTGCTGATGAGGCCAATCACCGTTGTATCATCTGCATACTTGATGATGGTGTTAGTACCATGTACAAGTGTGCAGTCATAGGTGAAGAGGGAGTAGAGGAGGGGGCTCAGCACACAGCCCTGAGGAACGCCGGTGTTCAGGGTGAGGGTTGAAGAGGTGTGCTTGTCTAACCTCACAGACTGGGGTCTGTTGGTTAGAAAGTCCACTATCCAGTTGCAGAGGGAGGGGTCGATGCCCAGGTTACCGAGTTTGGTGATCAGTTTTGATGGAATAATGGTGTTGAATGCTGAGCTGTAATCGATGAACAGCATTCTTACATAAGTGTCTCTGTTGTCGAGGTGGGAGAGGGCGGAGTGAAGTGCCGTTGAGATGGCATCCTCCGTACGCCTGTTCTTGCGGTAGGCAAACTGATAGGGATCCAGTGTGGGGGGTAGGCAGCTTTTGAGGTGTGCCAGGACCAGCCTCTCGAAGCACTTGGTGATGATGGGGGTAAGTGCAACTGGGCGGAAGTCGTTGAGGCTTGCCGCAGTGGAGTGTTTTGGCACTGGCACGATGGAGGTGGCTTTAAGGCACGTGGGGACAACTGCTTGGGCAAGTGACAGGTTGAAGATGTCAGTCCAGACGTCTGTCAGCTGCGCAGCACAGGCACTGAGCACGCGCCCGGGGATGCCGTCAGGGCCAGCAGCCTTACGTGCATTAGTCCTACTCAGTGCCACGTACACGTCGTAGGGGGTGAGTGTGAGGGGCTGGAGATTGGCAGGTAGCACAGCCTTGATGGCTGTCTCTAGATTGTCCCTGTCGAAGCGGCCATAGAAGTGATTAAGCTCCTCAAGGAAGGAGGCGTCGCTGGATGTGGGGGTGATGTTGGAGGGTCTGTAGTCCGTGATGGCCTGGATGCCTTGCCACATGCGTCGGGGGTCGGAGTTGTTGTTGAAGTGCTCCTCAATCCTGAGCTTATGGCAGTGCTTGGCCTTCCTGATGCCCCTCTTCAGGTTAGCCCTGGATGAACTGTAGGCTCGAGCATCGCCTGACCTGAAAGCGGTGTCCCGTGCTTTCAGCAGTAGCCTGACCTCGCTGTTCATCCATGGCTTCTGATTCGGGAATATGGTCACCCGTTTGAGGGAGGTGACACTGTTGATGGTGGAGTTTATAAAGTCCAGAACAGAGGATGTGTAGGAATCAATGTCCGTGTGAGAGTCAAGGGTGGCCTGGGCTGCAAACGCCTTCCAGTCAGTGTTTCTAAAACACTGCTGAAGTGTGAAGTCCGCTTCCTCTGACCAGACTTTAACTGTCCTTACAGTTGGTTTAACCCGTCTGATGAGTGGGGAGTACTTAGAGTCAGAGTCAGAGTCAATTTAATTGTCATTTGGACCCCTGGAGGTCCAAACGAAATGCCGTTTCTGCAGCCATACATTACACACAAATAGACCCAAGACACAACATAATTACATTTTACATAAACATCCATCACAATAGCTGTGATGGAAGGCCAAAAAAACTTATCTCTCCACTGCACTCTCCCCCCCCCGGTGTCAGAGTCAAAGTCAAAGCCCCCGGCTGGCGATGGCGATTGTCCCGCGGCCATTAAAGCCACACCGGGTGGTGCGAGGTCGCACACCGGGTCTTGGTGTTGGAGCCCCCGGTGTGCGCTCGCAGAGTCCGCGGCCATTCCAGCCGCGCGGGGCGGTGATGTAGGCCCCGCTCCAGGAGCTCTTCGACCCCGCAACTCGGGCGGGAGAAGTCGCCGTTGCAGAAGCCCCGAAAAGCGGTCTCTCTCCAGGGAGCCGCGGGCTCCCGATGCCGTCGTCCGCAGACCCACAGCAGCCTCCGACTCTCCGGTAGCAGCAGCAGCAGCAGCAGCAGCAGCAGCAGCAGCAGCAGCAGCAGCAGCGCTCCTCCACCGCTCCGGACTCGGCCAGCTCCGCGACGGCAACGGTGAGTAGCACCTGAGTCCCCGGCTTCTTCCTGTTGGAGGCCGCTCCTCGTTGCGGCCTCAACGACACCTGAGACCCGACGAGAAAAGGTCGGGTCTCCAGTGCAGTTAGAGATTCAAAAAGTTTCCCCCCCCCCCCCCCACCCCACCCCCGTCCCCCCACACACACACCCCAACATAAAATAACAAAAACTACATAAAAACACAGACAAAAAATAATAAAAACGCGGACAGGCTGCAGAGGTCGCTGCTGACCAGAGCCGTGCCACCTACCGGAAGGGAGCAGGAACAATGAGACGTGATCAGACTGACCAAGGTGGGGGAGGGGGATGGCTTTGCAAGCTTCAGCCATATTGGTGTAGACTTTGTCCAGTGTCTTGTCTACTCTAGTGGGGAAGGATACATGTTGGTGGAATTTGGGGAGTACAGTCTTCAGGTTGGAGTGATTGAAGTCACCCGCAACAATGAAGGCTGCCTCGGGGTTGTGCGTCTGTTGTTTGCTAATGGCAGTATGCAGCTCTTTCATTGCAAGCTTGGCATTAGCATCAGGAGGGATATAGGCTGCAGTCACAACAGTGGAGGTGAACTCTCTGGGCAGATAGAACGGTCTGCATCTAACCAAGAGGAACTCAAGGTTAGCTGAGCAGTGACTCTCGATGATGGTGGAGTCCGTGCACCATGCTTTGTTTACATAAATGCACAGACCCCCCCCCTCTGGTCTTACCAGAGTCTGATGTCCTGTCCGCTCGGAGTAAATGACGCCCCGATAGCTGGATGGCGCTGTCAGGAACGTCAGTGTTGAGCCAAGTTTCAGTGAAGATCAAGATGTTGCAGTCCTTGATCCGGTTGTGGGAGGTGATCCTTAGCCGGTTCATCCATTTTGTTTGCCAGTGAGCGCACGTTGGTGAGGAAAAGGCTAGGAATCGCTGCCCTGTGTGGGGCTAGATCTAACCTGGCCTTTAACCCACCTCTGCGTCCCCGGCGGTGTTTTCTTACCCGTCGCCGTCTGTTGGTGCTTCTGGTGGGCCGAGCTGGCTTGGTGCTCGCTGGTGTTCTGTCGCTCCGTTGCTCCGCGGCAGAACACCAGCCCGTTTCTTAAATGTGCATATTTTAATGCTAGGAGCATTGTAAGAAAGGTGGATGAACTTAGAGCCTGGATTGTCACCTGGAAGTATGATGTTGTGGCGATCAGTGAAACATGGTTGCAGGAGGGCTGTGATTGGAAACTAAATATTCCAGGATTTCGTTGCTTCAGGTGTGATAGAATTGGAGGGGCAAGAGGTGGAGATGTTGCATTGCTTTTCAGGGAAGATATTACAGCAGTGCTTTGGCAGGATAGATTAGAGGGCTCGTCTAGGGAGGCTATTTGGGTGGAACTGAGAAATGGGAAAGGGGTAGCAACACTTATAGGGGTGTATTATAGACTGCCAAATGGGGAGCGAGAATTGGAAGAGAAAATATGTAAGCAGATAGCAGATATTAGTAGTAAGCAAAAGGTAGTGATTGTGGGAGATTTCAACTTTCCACACATAGACTGGGAAACACATTCTGTAAATGGGCTGGATGGGTTGGAGTTTGTAAAATGTGTGCAGGATAGTTTTTTGCAGCAATACGTAGAGGTACCTACTAGAGAAGGGGCAGTGCTGGACCTCCTGTTAGGAAATGAGACTGGACAGGTGGCGGAGGTATGCGTTGGGGAGCACTTCGGGTCCAGTGATCACAATACCATTAGTTTCAATATAATTATGGAGAGGGTCAGAACTGGACCTAGGGTTGAGATTTTTGATTGGAGAAAGGCTAACTTTGAGGAGATGCGAAAGGATTTAAAAGGAGTGAACTGGGACATTTTGTTTTATGGTATGGGAAAGATGCAACACCTCCGTACCGTTTCGATTAAAGCTTCTGGAAAAAAGGATCAAAACGGATCATTAAACATACTCACCGGCAGAGGCTCAGCAGACCGGTCGGTAACCATATGTGGTCGCATTGTTTCTAAAATCAAAACACAGTGCAAACAGGAAGTGGTCAAGATGAGACTATTAATTATATAGATAGTCAGAATTTTCAGCTCACACCTGGTAAGGTAGGCCAAGTCCAAGATGTTCCAGACTCAGTGAAAGATGATGCCAAAACATAGATCTACTGTAACAGGCGTTGGTTTGTGGACAGAATTATCACAAGAGAACGTATCCTATTGGGTACAAAGGGGCCCCTCTAAAGTTCAGCATCGTTGTGGACCATTTTCAAATTCTAATCAGTCTACGTTTTGCACCAAAACTCTTTTTTATTCAACAAAGGTCAATGGAGAAACAATATAGCCGAGAGTGGCTTGTGTATTCTCCCTCAAAAGGCCGGATGTATTGCTTTGTTTGTAAACTCTTTCTAAACATTGCATCTTCTGCTACATATTTAGCTTCTGAAGGGAAAAACCCCTGTCTTATCCAAACTCATGAAAACTCAGAGAAGCACAGGAATGCCATGTTGACTTACTTAACAAGAAAGCGAGGGCAAACGTTAACGTCAAAGCTGCAGGAACAAATAAAAGCAGAACAGCAGTACTGGCGGCATGTCTTGGAGAGAATTATTGCTGTAATATGCACTCTTGCAGAACGAGGCTTACCATTCAGAGAAGACAATGAACAATTTGGATCTCCAAATAATGACAATTATCTTTGCCTTTCAGAGCTAGTTGCAAAATTTGATCCATTTTTACTGGCTCATATCAATCGGTATGGAAATTCCAGATCAGGAAATCCCTCTTATTTGTCAAAAACTGTATGTGAGGAAATAATTCAACTCATGACAAAAAAAGTTAAGGATGCAATTCTGGCTGACTTGGAAAAAGGCTGGATATTTCAGCTTGTTAGTGGATTCAATCAATCAATCAATCAATCAATCAACCTTTATTGTCATCTTGTACAGCAACAAGTACAGTGCAAAATGAAAAGACGTTTCCCAGTGAATAGCGGAGCCTCGCACATGAAATTTAAAACACTTCTCACATAATAACACTAAAAAACAATCCAGTCCCTGATGGAACAGAATAAATAGTTAAAATCAGGTAAAAAACACAATGTTAAAAACAGTAAACCAATCATAAAAAAATGTCCGGGGCCGCTGATTTGAGTGGCCAGTGCCAGTTATTAAAGTGTCCGTGCCAGCCGCAGAGTCAAGTCAAGTGACTGTGAGTGCAGAGTGACTGTTTAGCAGCCTCACAGCCTGTGGTAGGAAGCTGTTTAGCAGCCTCGTAGTCCGGGCTTTGATGCTTCGATATCTCTTGCCTGATGGCAAGAGATCCAGGTGTGTGTGGAGGGGGTGCAGTTTGTCCTTGGCAATTCTCTGTGCTTTCTTCAGACAGCGGCTCTGGAACAGTTCTTGTACCGAGGGTAGGGAGACGCCAATAATCCTCTCTGCTCCCCTCACTACCCTCTGCAGAGCCTTCCTGTCTGAGCAGTTGCAGGTGCAGTACCACGTATTGATGCAGTACGTGAGTACAGACTCCACCGTGCCCCTGTAGAAAGTCCTGAGGATGTTGGTGGGGAGTGAGGCCTGTTTTAGTTTCCTCAGGAAGTGCAGTCGCTGATGGGCCCGTTTGACGGTCCCAGTGGTGTTCCTGGACCAGGTGAGGTTGTCCGTTATCTGCACACCGAGGAACTTTATGCTCTCCACTCTCTCCACTGCAGTGCCACTAATGTTGAGCGGTGTATGCTCTGGCTGCGCCCTCCTGAAGTCGACAACCATCTCCTTAGTTTTTTCGACATTCAATTCCAGGTTATTTTTGCCGCACCAGTCCACCAGTTGTTCTACTTCCTCCCTGTACCTTGTTTCGTCATCTCCACTGATGAGTCCCACCACTGTAGTGTCGTCCGCGAACTTTATGATTTTATTGTCCCTGAATCTGGCAGCACAGTCATGTGTGAGCAGTGTGAACAACAGCGGGCTGAGCACACAGCCTTGAGGGGAGCCGGTGCTCAGCGTGATCGAGCCTGAAGTGTTCTTGCCAACACGGACTGACTGCGGTCTCTCTGTCAGAAAGTCCAAGATCCAGTGACACAGGGTGGTGTTGAGGCCCAGCAGGGTTAGTTTCTCCACAAGTCTCTGTGGGATGATGGTATTAAACGCTGAGCTGAAGTCAATGTACAGGATTCTGGCGTATGTGTTCTTGTGTTCCAGATGCGCGATTACTGTGTGCAGCGTGGTGGAGATGGCATCCTCTGTAGAGCGGTTGGGGCGATAGGCAAACTGTAGGGGGTCTAACGATGAGGGGAGGCTAGCAGTAATGTGGGGTTTCACCAGGCGTTCAAAACACTTCATTATTATTGGGGTCAAGGCGACAGGGCGGTAGTCATTAAGGCAGGCAACCACTGGTTTCTTCGCGATGGGGATTATCGTGGAAGTTTTGAGGCATGTGGGGACAATGGCCTGACTAAGGGAGATGTTAAAGATGTCTGTTAGCACATCTGCTAACTCCTCAGCACATTCCTTTAGCACACGTCCTGGGATGTTGTCGGGTCCGACTGCTTTCCACGGGTTGACCTTAGACAGGATTCTCCGTGTGTCCATTTTGTCTATGGTCAGGACTGGCTGGTCGGTTTGTAGGCAGGGGCTGGCTCTCCTCTTGGGTGTGGTGTTTGCTGCATCAAAACGAGCAAAGAAGTTGTTTAATTTATCTGGGAGAGAAGTGTCCGTGTCGGTTACCTGCTGCCTTGCCTTGTACCCCGTCAATGTTTTGATTCCCTTCCACATCCTCCTGGTGTCTCCTGTGTCGCAGAGGTGTCCCTGGATTTTCCCCGCGAAGGCACGTTTCGCTGCCCTGATTCCTTTTCCCAGTGCAGTCCTGGTGGATCGGAGAGCGGCTGTGTTACCGGCTCTGTAGGCTGCATCACGAGCCCTCAGCAGCGAGCGCACCTCTGCTGTCATCCATGGCTTTTCGTTACCACGTGCAGTGAAAGTTTTCATGATAGTGACATCCTCAGTGCACTTGGCAATGTAGCCGATTACAGTCTCTGTGTACTCCTCGATGTTGATGAGGTCATCATAGGATGCTGCTGTCCTGAACACATCCCAGTCAGTGTGCAGGAAGCAATCCTGCAGTGCTGAGGCTGCTCCCTCTGGCCAGACCCTGGTGTGTTTTCTCTCCGCTCTGACTTGTTTTTGCAGAGGTCTGTAGGCTGGTGTTAAAAGCACTGAAATGTGGTCCGAGTGGCCCAGGTGAGGGCGTGGGGCTGCCTTGTAAGCCTCTGGGGTGTTGGTGTAAACCAAGTCCAAGATGTTCTCTCCCCTGGTCTCAAAATCCACATATTGCTTGAATTTTGGGAGCACAGTCTTAAGGCTGGTGTGATTAAAATCACCGGCCACCACAATGAAGCTATCAGGATGTTTGGTCTGGAACTCACTGACGGCGTCATGCAGGGCTCCCAGTGCTTCGTTGGCCTTGGAGTTTACATTTGCACTTGGTGCAACATATACAGCCACAACAAAAACAACGGAGAATTCCCTCGGCAGATAGAAAGGCCGACATTTCACGATGAGGAATTCTATCAGCGGAGAGCAGTGTTTCCCGGCTATCGTAGCGTTCACACACCAGTCCTTGTTTATGTACAAGCACAGGCCTCCACCTCGGCTCTTACCAGAGCTAGCTGCCTCTCTGTCCGCATGGAACGATGTCATTCCCTCCAGCTGTATTGCCGTGTCCGGTATATTGCCGTGGAGCCATGATTCAGTGAAGACAAACGCACAGCAGTTTCGTATATCCTTGTATGTTGTCCTGAGAAGACGCAGTTCGTCAAGTTTGTTGTCCAGGGAGCGGACATTAGAGAGGAGAAGCGAGGGCACTGCAGGTCGGGTGGGGTTGGCTGTTAGCCTAGCGTGAATGCCTGCTCTTTTCCCCCGTCTCCGCCTCACGTAAGAGCCTGCTCTTTTACCCCGTTTCTGCCTCCTCTCACACCGCTTGCGTCTTCTCCTCCTCCTCTCTCTCCTCTCTCACCTCCTCTCTCCGGTCGTAGTCACATCTGCGGCCGATATGCTCGGCCTCGCAGCCGGTAGTAAAAGTCCATAGCGGCGTATTTGGTCTAAATCGCACCAAAACGCGCCTTTACTACTCCCGCGGTTTGCCCCGATGTTTAGGAGCATGTTCCTGCAGTACATATATCTTGGACAGACAGGACAAGACACACAACACTCACTTTTAAAAGCTCCGACTATCTCCCGAGGGGCCGCTGCGACTGTGCGCGCCGCCATCTTGGACACCCAACATTTCACATTCTGATCAGTTGACTTTAATTATCAGATATGTATCACCTGAAGACGGTTTACCAAGTGAGAGATTTTTAACATTCCTTGAGCTGAAAGACCACTCAGGAGAAAGCATGGTTGATTTTGTGTTTAATTATCTCACCACTGAGCTTGAAATTGCCTATAAAATGCCGAGGGCAGTCTTATGACAATGCTGCCAACATGGCTGGTAGGTACAAGGGTATGCAGCAAAAAATCATTGAAGAAAACCAATTTGCAAGATTTATTCCATGTGCTGCTCACTCATTAAATTTGGTGGGCCGTTCGGCTGTTGATTGCTGCCTTGGTGCAGTGAAGTATTTTGGAATTATCAATGAAATTTATACCTTCTTTTCATCCTCCACATAGTTCTAAAATCATTTTTGTAACCTCAGTCAAAAGTGCCTCAATATTTGTCAGACACTAGGTGGGAGGCACATGCAAAAGCCACAGAAGCTATTTTGGAAAGTTACAGCGCTATTGAGGAAATATTATACAAATAGAACCACTTGGATAGTGACTTTTATATAAGCTAGGTAATTTGCAAAAGAAAAGCTAAAAGTTTTCCTGAACCGAAATAAAGTGCAAACAGACACATACACACAGGCAAAGATGAATCAAAACATGGAGGCCTGAACCAGAACCTGCTTAGCTTAGGTTATTGTTTGGGGCAATTATAGCACTGGTGGAAATTGTATTTGATATGGCTTTGTGTTGAAGATTGAGAAGCTGAATAAGGGGCCTCTTCTTTGGTCATCTGCTCTGTCTCTGTGGCACATTTTTGAGCTCTGAATGTGACATAAAGGTGAAGAGTTATGGCTTGTTTTGCTAGGTTTGAGAGAATTCAAGGCTGAGAGATGATAGACTGCAGTTAGCTTTGGCTTTGTAAAATAATAATGTGTGATAAGGAATAAGATGTAAGTGAAAGAATAGTTGCTTTGAGAAATAATTAGATTGAGGGAGTAGTTTATAGAAGGTTGAAGCAGATGGAATTCTGACGTAATGGTCTGAGATGTAGTCTCTTGTGTTCTGCCTGGTACATGAGATTGGAAATCCTACTTCCCGATAACAGGAAAGGCACCAAACTCATATTAAGTAAATTGACAGATTTACAACCCATGTATCTTTGGATGGGAGATGGAAATGTGCGTTTTGAACTTAGAAACTGTAATTCAGCAAACTTATATAATTAATGTTTTAAAGACATAGGTAATGGTATTTCAAAATGTGTGAAATTATAGTGAAACAATTTATGAAATGTATTGGCTTAATAGAAAGGTACACTTTAGACTTATAGAAATTGTTTAGATTTATAGAAATATATTTTCTCTTGGTATAGAAAGTGTGTATGACTTGTGTGATCATTGTGTTATATATGTATCTTGTATTTTGAGGAATGGTCTTTCATAAGAGCCTACTGGGGTTTTGCTGTGTTGAAATAAAATAATTCTAAAACAGTTATAAAGCACAGGCAAACAAAGGCTGTAATGAGGCCAGGGAAGGGGGATCACGTGACTGATGTTGTAAATCACCAGAAGGACTCAGATGATTGGTTACTAGCTTGTCATACCCTCTGTATCTAAAATGTCTAATACCTATATAAATGCCATGAGTTTGTATCAAAGTTACTCCTCTCTGGACCCGCCCCAGAGCATCAGCTCTGTGTGGAAGGTTCAAGAGACTAGTCTCAGCTGAATAAAGAATTGATTTCAACAGCAACAAGTGTTTGAGTCAAGTTGACTTTAGATTGACAGAACTCAGTTTAACACATTCACTGTTGCCCTCGGTCACTTGTACTCTGGTGTTAATGTGGAGGGTGATACCAGGCTTCAAGCTAACAATCTTTTGCAGAAAAAGGAAGAACTAGAATTTGTGTTTATGCTGCATTTTTGGACCCGTCTGCTAGGTCATTTCCACAAGGTCAACAAAGCCATTCAGAAATCCTTGCTGTTATTGAGTACTTGTGCAAGTTTGTACAGTTCACTTCAGGATTTTTTATGCAAAATTAGAAAAGACTTTGATGAGCTTGAGCACCAAGCAAAGGCCACCTTGCCAGATGTTAACTACAGAACTGTCACAGGGAGACAAGAGTAAAGAAACGGCATGGAAATGATGGAAGTGCACCTGGTCCTGATGCTTTAGATAAACTCTCTTCAAGAGATAAGTTTCGGATAAAAAAAAATTTCCTATACCAGATGCACTTGAAACCAATTTAAAAAGAAGAGCTGCTGTGTACAGTGAAGTTGCACAAATATTTTCCTTTCTTGCTAATCTGACTGCATCTAAGCAGGAAATTCAGCAAGGTGTTGAACTGTTGATGGAAGCATACCCAGAATATGTTGACCTGAAACTTACTGATGGACTTTTGCACTTTCACTCGTACGAGAGACAAAGCCGTAGACATACAGAAGAGTATTCTCTGTCTCATACAGACCTTTATCAAATAATATACAAGGAAACAATTCAGATGGCCTTCCCTAATGTGGAAGCAATCTAGCAGCTCTTTCTTAGCTTAATGAGAGAGAGAGGTCTTTTTCAAGTCAAAAAAATTAAAAATGAATTAAGGGCCACAATGTCTCAAGAGAGGACATCTAGACACCTCAGACACTCTCCGCCGCCTCCATGCATTCCACTCTCTAGGCCCTCACCCCCTCATCTTCACCATGGATGTCAAGTCACTCTACACCTCCATCCCCCACCAGGATGGCCTCAAAGCCCTCCGGTTCTTCCTCGACCAGAGGAGCAACCTATACCCAGCCACTGACACTCTCCTCCGCCTAGCGGAGCTGGTCCTCACCCTCAACAACTTTACATTTGACTCCTCCCATTTCCTCCAAATACAAGGCGTAGCTATGGGCACACGCATGGGCCCCAGCTACGCCTGCCTCTTTGTCAGGTACGTCGAACAATCCTTGTTCAAAACGTACCAGGGCCCCATCCCCGACCTCTACCTCCGTTACATCGACAACTGTTTTGGTGCCACCTCCTGCGCCCACACACAACTGACTGACTTCATCCACTTCACCACCAACTTCCATCCGGCACTCAAATACACCTGGACTATTTCCGACACTTCCCTACCAATCCTTGACCTCACTATCTCCATCGCAGGGGACAGACTCCTGACCGACATACACTACAAACCCACTGACTCCCATGGCTATCTGGACTACACTTCTTCCCACCCTGCTTCCTGTAAAGACTCCATCCCCTACTCCCAATTCCTCCGCCTACGCTGCATCTGTTCCCAGGATGAGACGTTCCACACCAGGGCATCAGAAATGTCCTCGTTCTTCAGGGGATTCCCCTCCTCCACCATAGATGAGGCTCGCACCAGGGTCTCATCCAGACCCCGCAACACTGCTCTCTCTCCCCATCCGTGCACTCGCAACAAGGGCAGAGTCCCCCTAGTCCTCACCTTTCACTCCACCAGCCGTCACATACAACAAGTAATCCTCCGCCATTTCCGCCACCTCCAACATGACCCCACCACTCGCCACATCTTCCCATCTCCCCCCATGTCTGTCTTCCGCAAAGACCGCTCCCTCCGCAACTCCCTTGTCAATTCTTCCCTTCCCTCCCGCACCACCCCCTCCCCGGGTACTTTCTGTTGCAACCGCAACACCCTTCACCTCCCCCCTCGACTCCATTCAAGGACCCAAGCAATCGTTCCAGGTGCGACAAAGATTCACCTGCATCTCCTCCAACCTCATCTACTGCATCCTCTGCTCAGTCCGCAATAACCAACCTGACCTCCCGGTGGCTCAGCACTTCAACTCCCCCCTCCCATTCCCAATCCGACCTCTCTGTCCTGGGTCTCCTCCATTGCCAGAGTGAGCAACAGCGGAAATTGGAGGAACAGCACTTCATATTCCGCCTGGGGACCTTGCGTCCAGATGGCATTAACATTGAATTCTCCCAATTTTGTTAGCCCTTGCTGTCTCCTCCCCTTCCTTGACCCTCTAGCTGTCCCATCCTCCTATCCGCCCGCCCTCGAGCTCCTCCCCCTCCCTTTTCCTTCCTTCCTTCCCCCCCCCCACCCCCCATCAGTCTGAAGAAGGGTTTCGGCCTGAAACGTTTCCTTCTTTGCTCCATAGATGCTGCTGCACCCGCTGAGTTTCTCCAGCAATTTTTTGTACCTTCGATCTTCCAGCATCTGCAGTTCCTTCTTGAACTCTCAAGAGAGGTTGTCTGCACTGAGAATTTTGTGCATTGAGAGTGACAAACTTAGACAAACAAATTTGGATGAATTTCTGGATGATTTTATAATGAGGAGGCGAGAGAAAAGTGTATTTACTGATTGTAGTTTCTTTATTTCTTAATATGTATTTTAAAACCAACTGTTTAATGAGAACATACGGTGGGATCAAAGTGTCACACTGTCACTGTCAGGTGGCCATGGTCAACTTATTAACACTTCCCAGGCAATAACATTTTTAAAGCTCATGTTTTTATTTGTTGTTTTTTTTTAAATATAACAGTAAACTTACAATTTTACTCTCCTAAAAATTCCTGCTTATTCCACAAAATGTTTATAAAGTTTGGTCATAGCAAAAGCTTTTCACAGTGGTAATTTTAACATTTATGGGTGTTTTTCCCCCAATCACTACGATATTTAACATTAACATTTTATGTCCTTTAGGGAAGGAATTGCAAATTGCGGAATTTTGAACACCAGTCATCATCCTTGGCTTTACTCAAATTATTTAAAATGCTCTTCCATCTTTCTCCAGTCGTGGGGGTGGGGGATTGGGAGGTGCCTCACAAGTGGAATAGCCTAGGGCCTCTCTTCAACTAAATCCGGCACTGCCCATATTCCCTGACTCCGCTCTTTAAGAACTCTATCTAGCTCTCCCTTGAAACTATCCAGAGAACTTGCCTCCACTGGCCTCTGAGGCAGAGAATTCCACAGACTCACAACTCTCTCTGTGAGAAATTGTTTCCTCATCTCAGTTCTAAATGGCTTATTCCTTATTCTTAAACACTTGTGTACAACACTCCCACCGTGTGGTGATCCACCACATTGCAGGCCCGGCTGATATGTGGACAAAGTACTGGTTTGACGTATTCCAATACACAGCAGACAAATTGTGCAAAATAACTGGGTTCACACTAAAAATGCCCCTCAGGTCCCTATCGACCCAATATTCTACATTATATCTGCATCTGTTCCATCTCCTTGTCCACATTGTGCCTCAATCATTAATAATTATCACTGATGAACATTGTACCGCAGATAGACACAGAGTGCTGGAGTAACGCAGCGGGTCAGGCAGCATCTCTGGAGGAAAATATTTGATATTTTGTGTAAGAACTCTCCTGTTCCATCCCATCTTGTTTGTCCAGAGATGACACAGTGCCCTCTGATCCGAGACTCTCCCATTACTCCAGCCCTGTTTAGTCCTGTTGAGCCTTGAAAACCAACGGTGTAGAGACACTGCATTTAAATTCTTCTCTGTACTGTACACTTGTCATTGACACGTGGAAAGTCCAAAAGTTGACCTCTGAATCTGCGGAGCCTGTTCCTCACCATCCACAGTTTACATCAGCCAGATTCAATTTCAGTTGTGTTAAGGTTAGGACATCACAGCTTTAATAGAAGATACATCCTCTTATTCTCACACAGTGCCCTCTGATCCGAGACCATCTCCCATTATGTGGAAACACCTGTTTAGTCCTTCCCGTTTTGAGCCATTTGTTTGTGGAGACATTGAGGTGTTGCAACGGCCTCTCCAGTGTAAATCTCTTCCCCCATGTACTGTCTCTGTCGCCCCCCCCCCCCCTTTCCCCTGTTGGGTCTCCACTGCCCATGTCTACCCTAGCAACGTGGAGCGGCCTCCAACCGGAACGACCTGGGGGCTCCAGTCACGGAGCCTGCGGACTCACCATCGTGGAGCTGGCCAGCTTCAGCGGGTCAGCAACTGTGGAGAACATGGATAGGTGACGTTTCACAGAGTGCTGGAGTAACTCAGCGGGTCAGGCAGCATCTGTGGAGAGAAGGAATGGGCGACGTTTCAGGTCGAGACCCTCCTTCAGACTAGGAGTCGGGGAGAGGGGAACGAGAGATATAGATGGTGATGTAGAGAGTTTGGTTTAGGGTTAGCAGGGAGAGATAGATCAGCCATGATGATGGAGTAGACTTGATGGACCGAATGACCTAAACTGCAGCTGCATGCAAACTATAAACTTGCAACTGTGCAGTGTAGAAACAGGCCTCTGTACAAGCTCACCAATGCCTCTACTTCCCGAGACCATGGAAGTTCAACATGTCCCCTACAACTCCCACCAACTTGTACAGATGCGCCGTGGAAATCAGTTTACCGGGATGCATCCCAGCACGGTTAGGGAACAGCCCCGTCCAAGACCCACAAGAAATCGCAGAGTTGTGACACAGGCCAGACCGTGATGCACACCAACCATCCTCCCTTCCATCGCCTCCATCTATATGACACGCTACCTCGGCAAGGCCAGCAGCATAATCAAGGACCAGTCTCACCCCCTGGTCACTCCCTCTTCTCCTCTCCAATCGGGCAAGAGGTACAGAAGTGTGAAAATGCACACCTCCAGATTTAGGGAGTTTCTTCCCAGCTGTTATCAGACGGGGAGAGGGGGTCACAGGGCTGTAAGGTCGTCCCCTCCCACATCGCTCCATCGGACCGTTCCAGAGAGGGGAGGTCACCTCTCACGCAACCGACCCTCGAGGGTGAGATTCCATCCTCTCCCATCACCAGCCACTCCCACACCCTCAGGTACAGCCCCTCCAGACTCGAGTAATTGCCGAGCGAGTCTCCCCCTCCTCTTCCTCCCACTCTCCGCCCCTCAGCCTGGTCCCTCCGTCCCCCCCTCCCCCTCAGGAACCCCCTTGCACCGTGCCACCACCCCTCCACTCCCCTTCCGAGGGTCGAGTTCAGTCCAAGCTCCGGCCAAGAGGGGCGCCAAGGTCAGGAAGACTAAGAGGAGCAGGAATGGGGTTACGATGCGGTCGCTGACCCCTCACGGCAGCCATCTTCCTCTGGGGTCATCCTCCATCTTTGTCCGGGGTCCGGTGGCTGGGGTCAGAGGGCAGGGCCTGGATTAGGCTGAAGCCCAAGGTGAGAATGAGGAAGGTGAGTGGCCACGAGACTCGGACAAACAACATCGTCCGCTACCTGGGGGGAGAGCAGGGTCAGTGGAGGTACACCTCACGCTGCCTCAGCAAGGCCAGCATCATCATCGAGGACCAGTCTCACCCAGCCCACTCCCTCTTCTCCCTTCTCCCAAGAGGCATACAAGTGTGAAAACGAAGAACGCACACCTCCAGATTCAGGGAGTTTCTTCCCAGCTGTTATCAGGCAACTGAACCGTCCTCTCACCAACTAGAGCGGTCCTGACCTCCCATCTACCTCATTGGAGACCCTCGCACTATCTTTAATTGGTCTTTACCTTGTACTAAACGTTATTCCCTTTATCCTGTATCTGTACACTGTGGACGGGTCGATTGTATTCATGTAGTCTTTCTGCTGACTGGATAGCACGCAACAAAAACGTTTTACACTAACTCGGTACACAGGACAATAAACAAAACTCTCCCTCTCTCAAAGCAAGCTCAATGCTAGCATTTCTATCAAGAGGGCTTGCATACAAACACAGGGATATAACGCTGAGGCTCGATAAGGCGCCGGTCAGGCTGCATTTGGAATATTGTGAGCAGAGTTGGGCCCCGTATCTGAGGAAGAATGTGCCGGCCTGGAGAGGGTCCAGAGGTTTACAAGAATGATCCCTGGAATGAGTAGGTTAATATACAATGAGAGTTTCTCGGCACTGGGCCTGTACTCGCTGGAGTTTAGAAGGATGAGTGGGTACCTCATTGAAACTTCCCGAATAGTGAAAGGCTTGGATCGAGTGGATGTGGAGAGGATGTTTCCACCAGTGGGAGAGTCTAGGACCAGAGGCCACAGCCCCCAAAATTAAAGGACGTTCCTTTCTGTTTCTTTAGGTAGGAGATGAGGATGAATTTTTTTAGCCAGAGGGTGGTGAATCTGTGGGATTCATTGCCACAGACGGCGGTGGAGGCCAAGTCGGTGGATATATTTAAGGCAGATTGTTGATTAGTACGGGTGTCAGGGGTTATGGGGAGAAGGCAGGAGATTGGTGTTAGGAGGGAGAGATAGATCAGCCATGATAAAATGGTGGAATAGACTCGATGGGCCGAATGGCCTAATTCTGTTCCTATCACTGATGGCCTTCTGGTGAGTCCGGAATTCACAGTGCAGCTTTATAGGACTTTGATCAGGCAACATTTGAAGCATTATGGGCGGTTCTGGTCGCCCCCATTACAGGATGTGGAGGCTTTGGAGACGGTGCAGAGTAGCCTCAATGGGCCGAATGGCCTAGTTCTGCTCCTGTGTTTAGTGAAGGTCTACATTCTACAACAAGTTGTTAAGTTCCAGTAGGCGGCGCGACTCTCGTCAGCAGTGGCCTCTGCAGCCCGTCCGCGTTTTTATTATTTTTTGTGTTTCTGTGTTTTTGTTGTTTTTTGTTGGGGTGTGCGTGTGGGGGTGGGGTAACTTTTAAATCTCTCCCTGCACGGGAGACCTGACCTTTTCTTGTCGAGTCTCCGTTGTCGTTGGGGCTGCAACGAGGAGCGGCCTCCAACAGGAGAAGACCGGGGACTCTGGTGCCGAAGACTCACCTCACCGTCGCGGAGCTGGCCAAGTCCAGAGCGGGTGGAGCGGTGGTGGAGCGCTGCTGCTGCTGCAGCCCGACCTCCGGAGATTCGGAGGCTGCAAATGCGGGTCTGGCGGACGGCGGCACCGGGAGCCCGTGGGTCCCTGGAGGGAGACCGCTTTTCAGGGCTCCTGCAACGGCGACTTCTCCCGCCCGAGTTGCGGGCTCGAAGAGCTCCTGGAGCGGGGCCTGACATCACCGCCCCACGCGGCTTGGAATGGCTGCGGGACTCTGCGAGCGCACGCCGGGGGCTCTAACACCAAGACCCAGTGTGCGACCTCACACCACCCAGCATGGCTTTAATGGCCGCGGGACAATCGCCATCGCCAGCCGGGGGCTTTGACTTTGACATCGGAGGGGGGGAGAGAGTGCAGTGGTGAGATAAGTCTATTTGGCCTTCCATCACAGCGAATGTGATGGATGTTTATGTAAATTATGTTGTGTCTTGGGTCTATTTGTTTGTAATGTATGGCTGCAGAAACGGCATTTCGTTTGGACCTCAAGGGGTTCAAATGACAATTAAATTGAATCTTGAAACGGCCAGAGGCAGAGAGCGCAGCGCGGTCAATGAGAAAAAACTTGTTCTGTATGAGTGTGAATGAGAGAGATGGAGAGAGAGGGACAGAGAGAAAGATGGAGAGGGAGAGAGATGGAGAGGGAGGGATAGGTCACAGAGAGAGGGAGGGAGAGGGGAGAGATACACAGAGACAGAGAAACTCGATGGGAATGAGTGTGTGTGAGCAGGGACAGGATGTGGTCAGTACAGGTTAGAGGGAGAGAGAGATTTTGTGAGAAGCTTTGCAACTGCAGAGAGGGAGGGAGAGAGGAGGGGAGAGTCAAAGTATCCTTTATTGTCATTCAGGCCTTTCAGTCCGAACGAAAGCTCGTGCCTTGCAGTCATAACATAGAATAAAATAACAAAACACATAATACAGATTTAACATCCACCAGAGTCTACCAGGCACCTCCTCACTGTGATGGAAGGCAAAAGTCTTAAAGTCCTTGTCTCTCCCTCCTCTTTCTCCCTCTGCGTTGAGGCGATCCAGGCTTTCGATGTTGAAGCCCCCGCCGGGTGATGGTATGTCCCGCAGCTGAATCCGAGTTCCGCGAACGGGCCGGTTCAAACTCCGCGGCCCGGGGCGGATGAAGTTCCCAGTCCAGCGGACAAAGCTGTTGCCGCGGGAGCTCCGGGGAACCGGTCACCAACCTGGGACCTGCGAGCTCCCGATGTTATCGTCCTCTGGGCCCGCGGGCGAGCCTCCGAAGTCGGGTCACTGCCACCTCGGCCACAAAGTCGGGGGGGGGGGGGGAGAGTCGGGGGGGGGACAGAGGGGGGGGGGGGGGGGACAGGGGGGGGGGGGGGGGGGAGGGGACAGGGGGGGGGGGGAGGGACAGGGGGGGGGGGGGAGGGACAGAGAGGGGAGGGAGAGAGAGAGAGAGAGAGAGAGAGAGAAATGCAGAGTGTGGAGTTTCTTCCGTGCTGTTATCAGGCAACTGAACCGTCCTCTCACCAACTAGAGAGCAGTCCTGACCTCCCATTTACAAAACTGAATGAGTCAGTCACCCAGCATGGAAACAGGTCCTTCCTTCAACCCAACCTGCCCACACCGGCCAACATGCCCCATCTGCACTAGTCACCTGGCACAGAAACAGGCCCTTTAGCCCAACTTACATCGAAGGAATGGGCATCGCGACTGAAGAGGGTCTCGACCCGAAACATTACCCATCCCATCCAACATTTTGTGTCTACCTAAACAGTGCCTATCTATCCATGTTGCGATGTGCCAGCGGGCTGGAGGAGCGGGCAAAGGCCTTGCCACAGGGCGGGCGGGTGAAGGGGCGCTGGCCGGTGTGGACTCGCCGGTGCTCCAGGCAGGTAAAGCCCTTACCACAGGACGGGCAGGGGAAGGGACTCACTGAGTACGAGCAGCTTTCAATTTCACTGTACATGTATAGTGACAATAAATGGCATATCTATCTATCTATGGGTACGCCGGTGCTGCCACACTAAGGGTCTCTCTCCGGTGTGTATCCGCTGGTTCTCCCGCAGCCTCTGTGCTCTCTTGAAACGCTGCCGCAGTGGGAGCAGCCTTCGCTGGCATGGACCCGCCGGTGCTGCTGCAACCCCCGCGAGCTGTCAACCGCCTCACAACCGTAAGGGCAATCGTAGGGCTGGCTACTGGTGAGACAGGGCCTGGGAGGCCATGGTAAATCGCTCTCCACACACTGGGCTCGGGACGGGACGGTCACCGGCGTGCACCCGCTGGTGGGACAGCAGCCTGGTGGAGCTGGTGAAGCCCTTGCCGCACTGGGCACAGGTGTAGGGGCGTTCGGTGATGTGGGTGCGTTTGTGCTGCAGCAGCCTGGTGGAGCGGGTGAAGCCCTTGCCGCAGTCGCTGCAGGTGAAGGGGCGCTCCCCGGTGTGCACGTGCCTGTGTATCTTCAGGTACTTTAATGACTTGAAGCCTTTGCCACAGTCGGAGCAGCCAAAGGGCTTCTCATCTGTGTGGGTGTGCTGGTGCATCAGCAGGGTGCTGCATTGGGTGAAGCCTTTGCCACACTGGGTGCAGATGAAGGGGCGCTCGCCGGTGTGGGTGCGCTGGTGGGACATCAGGTTGCAGGACTGGGTGAAGCCCATGCCGCAGTCGCTGCAGGTGAAGGGGCGCTCCCCGGTGTGGGTGCGCTGGTGCTGCAGCAGGTGGCTGGACTGGGTGTAGCTTTTACTGCACTGGGTGCAACTGAAGGGGCGCTCGTCGGTGTGGGTGCGCTGGTGCTGCTGCAGGTGGCTGGACTGGGTGTAGCCTTTGCCACAATGGATGCAGGTGAAGGGGCGCTCATCGGTGTGGCTGCGCTGGTGCAGCAGCAGGTGGCTGGAGTCGGTAAAGCCCTTGCCGCAGTCGCTGCAGGTGAAGGGGCGCTCCCCGGTGTGCTGGAGCCTGTGCCTCTTCAGGTTCGCGGACCACTTGTAGCATTTGCCGCAGTCGGAGCAGGTGAAGGGCCGCTCACTGCTGTGCACCTGCCGGTGATACAGCAGCCCCGATAACCGTGCAAAGCTCTTGCCACAGGTGGAGCAGCCATAGGGCTTCTCGCCCGTGTGCACCTGCCGCTGCAACTTCAGGTCCTTTGCCGTCTTGAAGAGCGTGCTGCAGTCGGAGCTGTCGAAGGGGCGTTCACCCGTGTGAACCCTCCGGTGGATCTCCAGTTCGTTCAGGCACTGCCAGGCCTTGCCACACACGTCGCACTCATAACGCTTCTCCTTGTTGTGCCCAGACATGTGGTCCTCCATCGAAGCTCAGCCCCTCGAAGCTCAGCCCGCACACCAAGCAGATGGGGTGGGGGGTTCACATGCACCCTAGCCACCCTCAATGGCCGCTCACGTCCCCGTCTTTCTGTCCCCAGCAACGGCTCCTAAACCCTGCAAAAGGGAACACAGAGGGTCAACAAGCTGGAAAACAAGACATTACTAACACGTGAACATTACTAGTGTTTGGGGATCAGGACAGAAGCCTCCTCGTGGCGATCCCTGGAAGCGACAATGCGATGCACTCTGTGACGCATCGGGTGACAATTCTGTCAACATGTTGGACGATGACAGAAGCCAACAGCTCCATCGTCTGACACAAGATCAAATTAGTGCTTGGGGGGGGGGGGGGGGGGGGGGGGGGGGGGGGGGGGGGTGAGGGGGTCATGGGAAGGTGACGGAGGAGGGGATGGAGTGAGGGGAAAAAATCACCCGTTCACATGCGGCCGCGCTAGAACAAACAGTGTACATACGGTGATAACAAACGCAACAAATGCAATATCCAGGGCAGAACAGTGCAAGATTGTGTTGCAGAAAGTCCAGGGTAGCACGGACGAGAAGGGCCTGATTCCGGGAAGAATGACCGACGCTGACTGTGTGGAGCTTGCACGATTCCCCCCCCTCACGTGTAGTGCCGACCGCGTCATGGCAACGTGCTGCTCCGATTGGCGGAGAGCGGTGTCTGCCCGAGGGGCGGGGCTACGTATCAACCAATAGACCATGCTGCAGCGTCTCTGGTCCTCCGAGTGCAGTGCCACCCTGGCAGCGGGAGGCCACTGTGCAGCGCTCCGCGACTTTCCCCCCCCCCCCCGCCCCCCACTCACCCCTCTTTCACGCACTCGTAATGTTCTGTTTGCCAGCTTGTTGACTCTCTGTGTTCCCCTCCTGCAGGGTTTTGGAGCATTAGCTGTGGATGGGGAGACGGGAACGCGAGTGGCCATTGAGGGCTGCCAGGGTGCCGGTGAGCCCCCCCCGCCCCATCAACTCGGTGCGCGGGCTGAGATTCGAGGGGCTGAGATTCAGTGGAGGACAACATGACGGGGTACAACAAGGAGAAGCGTTATGAGTGCGACGTGTGTGGCAAGGCCTGGCAGTACCCGAGCGAGCCGGAGCCGGAGGTGCACACGGGCGAGAAGCCCTATGACTGCTCCTCCTGCGCTGTTATCACCGGCAGGTGCACAGCGGTGATCGGCCCTTCACCTGCTCCGAATGCGGAAAAGGCTTCAAGTCGTCCCGCACACCGGGGAGCTGCCCTTCACTTGTAGCAACTGAGGCAAGTGCTTCACCCTCTCCACCAGCTTGCAGGAGCACCAGCGCACCCACACCGGCGAGCGCTCCTACATCTGCACCCAGTGCGGCAACGGCTTCACTGGCTACACCTATCTGCTGCCCCACCAGCGGGTTCACACCGGTCACCGTCCCGTCCCTAGCTCGTTGTGTGGTGAGCGCTTTGCCATGGCGGGTACACACTGGAGACCCTTTGTGTGCTCTCAGTATGGCAAGGGTTTCACCCGCATGTCCAGCCTATGGCAGCACCGGCGTACCCACAGCGGTGAGCGTCCCTTCCCCTGCCCGTCCTGTAATAAGGGCTTCACCCGCCATGACCCGCTGGAGCACCGGCGAGTCCACACCGGCCATCGCCCCTTCACCTACCCACTCTGTGGCAAGGCCTTTGCCCACTCCTCCAGCCTGTTGGCACACCACAGCATGGATAGGCACTGTTCATGTGGACACAAAATGCTGGAGGGAATGGGTAACATTTCAGGTCGAGACCCTCTTCAGTCTCGACCTGAAATGTCACCATTTCTTCTCTCCAGAGATGTTGCCTGTCCTGCTGAGTTTGTCCAGGTACACTTCATCCACCGGCTCTCCCTTGACCATTTTCCTAGTTACTTCCTCAAAAAAATCCAGATTAATCAAACATGATTTTCCCTTCGCAAATCTTCCTGATGTAGTAGTGGCCATAGGATCTGGGGTGATGGAGGAACTGAAGGAAATCCACATTAGGCAGGAAATGGTGTTGGGTAGACTGATGGGACTGAAGGCTGATAAATCCCCAGGGCCTGATGGTCTGCATCCCAGGGTACTTAAGGAAATGTCTCTAGAAATCGTGGATGCATTGGTGATAATTTTGCAATGTTCTATAGACTCAGGATCAGTTCCTGTGGATTGGAGGGTAGCTAATGTTATCCCACTTTTTAAGAAAGGCGGGAGAGAGAAAACAAGGAATTATAGACCAGTTAGCCTAACACCGGTGGTGGGGAAGATGCTGGAGTCAATTATAAAAAGATCGGTCCGAGTCAACATGGATTTACGAAGGGGAAATCATGTTTGACTAATCTTCTGGAATTTTTTTAAGATAGACAATAGGTGTATTCCATTCAGCCATTTGAGCCGGCACCCCCATACAATGTGATCATCCCCAATCAGTACCCCGTTCCTGCCTTCTCCCCACATCCCTTGACTCCGCTATTTTTAATAGCCCTATTTAGCTCTCTCTGTAAAGCATCCAGGGATCCCGCCTCAACTGCCCTCCGAGGCAGAGAATTCCACAGACTCACCCCTCTCTGTGAGAAAAAGTGTTTCCCCGTTTCCGTTCTAAATTGCTTACTCCTTATTCTTAAACTGTGGCCCCTGGTTCTGGACTCCCCCAACATCGGGAACATGTTTCCTGCCTCTGATGTAACTAGGAAGATGGACTTTAGCTGTAACTTGGAAAATGGACAAGGGAGAGCCAGTGGATGTCGTGCACCTGGGCTTTCAGAAAGCATTTGATAAGGTCCCACATAGGAGATTAGTGGGCAAAATTAGGGCACATGGTATTGGGGGTAGAGTGCTGACATGGATAGAGAATTGGTTGGCAGGCAGGAAACAAAGAGTATGGATTAATGGGTCCCTTTCTGAATGGCAGGCAGTGACTAGTGGGGTACCGCAAGGCTCGGTGCTGGGACCGCAGCTATTTACAATATACGTCAATGATTTGGATGAAGGGATTAAAAGTAACATTAGCAAATTTGCAGATGACACAAAGCTGGGTGGCAATGTGAACTGTGAGGAGGATGCTATGAGAACTGACACTTTGGAAAAATATAAAAGCGGATAAGTCTCCAGGTCCTGACAGGATACTCCCTATGACATTGAGGGAAGTTAGTGTAGAAATAGCAGGGGCTACGACAGAAATATTTCAAATGTCATTAGAAACGGGAATGGTGTCCGGTGGCGCCATGGAGCTGTGAGAGGCGCAGCATTCAGCTCCGCTCCCGCTAATGCACTAAATCGTTAAAAAAGACGTGCTGGAAGACGGGGCCGATCCAAAAATACTTACCGGAGATGCTTGCCGTCGAGTAAGTGACGTCATCAGAAATTGCTGCTAAATAATGGGGAATAACAGTACTTTTAAATGCAAAAGAGGAATCTTCCCCATAGACCTACTACAAGACCACATACAAGACAACGTGTTAAAGAGCTGGGTAAAACTACAAACAACATCAGAAAGTTATGAAGAAGAAACTGAAGCTCAAAGATTAGCTACTGAAATGGCTAAAACGGAAAAAGCAATGGAACAATCTATAAAAGCTGCGGTAATGAAAGACTTTGCTGATATGCTACATGAGGAGATTTCTGCACTGGATACCAGCCTGAGTAAAATATGAAACTTGGGAATCGAGAAATCATTGACGAAATCGGTACTCTGAGGAAATGTATTGAAGGGGTTGAGACCGATTTAAGTGCAGAAATCGGACGGATGGGACTGCAACGAAAAGCTGGAACATGTTCTCCATACCACAAAAACATACAGCAATGCTATGAAAGAAATGGAAACTGCGATGAATGAAATGTCTGAAGAAATGAAGAGAATGAGAAAAGACCAATAGAGTGTCTCAGGGCAAATGTCCAAAATGACTGATAAATGCCTGGATTTGGAAGCCAGATCAAAAGGATAGTTGGAGTGAGAGAAGGAAAGGAGACCGGAATGGATTCCCGGGAATTCACTGCCAACTTACTTAAAAAAGTATTCAAGCTGCCTGATAAACCGAAAATAGATGTTGCACACCGGGTTCAAAGAGCTCAATCGAGGCCAGGAGCCCCCTTCAAGAGAGATTATAGTGAAATTTCATGACATTTCTGTTCTGGAAGACATTATGAAAAAAATTCCACATGGATCGAATTTGATGTTTAAAGATGAAATTGTTAGATTTTTCAGAAATTACCCAGCAGAAGTAGCTAAGAAACACGACCTGTTTACAAAGACAAGACTAATCCTGAAAGGTATTAAGGACCTAAAAATGGCATAATGTACCCTGCAAATGGTACATTATGGAAAGGATTACATAAGAATTGAGAACGTGTCTTTATTGATCCCGAAGAAGCATACAAATATGCACAAGAACTAACAAAGGAGATCAATGGATAAGTAAAACAACACGGCTATCAGGATGTTGTTTTGTCATAAATATCGGGAGAGGGGAACCTGAGAAAATATGACTTCTTAAATAACTGAAACTATAAAGGATCTCGTTAAGATGGAGGAATATTACATGTGGCAAAGTCTAGACACTTTATCTACTCTGGAATGTTAACCCAAGGTCGAACTCACTCTTTGAATGAAAGACTCAAAAACAAAAGGCAGTCGCGGAACATGAAAAAATTAAATTAAAGGGAGTTGAAAGTAACAATTTACTAAAAAAATAAAAAAACTTTCATGATTGTATACCAACACATAAATAACTGAACTAACCTAGTTATATCAATCTAAAATGAATTAGTATAACCGAACAAGGATTCACTCCTCCGGAGAGGGGGGGTTTATCTTAATTTATCAATGAATTTGTGGATCACTGATGGTGTGTTAAATACATTGATATATGTTAATACCATACTAATATACTAAAACATGTGTAACCGGTTTGGGAATGTAAATCCTCGTTATGTATAATATAATAGAAGAATTAAATTAGAGGAAGCGATTTGAACAACTGGCAATTGGCCAACAGCCAAGAGTGTAATTTTGGTTAACCCCTTCCAACCAGCAGGTTATTATTTTAAGACACTGGGTTATGATCGTGAAGTTTAATACTATAACTTTCATTATATAGTAAATATATGTTTATAGGAAGACTTAAGTAGATCTATATGTTTGATCTTTCTCTATATACCATCTGGTCTCGAACTGACTCTTCTTCCTTCCTATAATATTTGTTCAAGGGAGCGACGCTTAATGTGAATTAACATTGACGCAAGTTCACAAAACATCGACCCAAGTTCAAAATGTGATCATCGGGGGAGACTTCAACTGCGTCCTGGATCATTATCTGGATAAATCAGCACAACAAAAGAGGCTACATATAAAATCAAAATCCAATGAACTTTTAAATACATACATACATAAAAAACACAAATATAACAGACGTATGGAAGATTGCAAACCCAGCTGGAAGGGAATATTCCATCTACTCAATGGTATATAAAGCCTACTCAAGCATTAATTATTTCCTAGTGGACACGAATTCCGTTTACAACCAATCCTAAATACCACAATAGTATCATCTCGGATCACGGTTAACTTATTTTTTTAAACTAGAAGGAATGCCCAATAAAAAATCGTTCTGGAGGGTCAACCCTCAAATTTTAAACATGTACATGTCTAAAACAACAGATGGAATTTTTCTTTGAGACTAATGATACCCCAGGTATATCACCCTCCTTACTATGGGAATGGTTTAAGGCATTTATTCGAGGATCGATAATTTCATATCAAGCTTTTCAAAATAAAAAGGATAAGACTGAACAATTGCAATTGGAAGAACAAATTAGACAATTGGATTTAGACAATGCGAAAGACCCAACTATAGACAAACACAATAAGATAACAATACTGAACTTTAAATTGAACAGAATTTTATCCGCAAGAGTTATCAGACTATTTCAAATCACAAAACAGGAAAACTTTGAATTCGGGAATAAACCACATAAACTCTTGGCACGACAATTGAAAAAACGGGAAAAGGATCATACGATTCCAAAAATTAAATCAGATAAAGAGGAACTGATAATGTTACCTAAAGATATTGATAAAAGATTCGCTCAATTTTATCAAAACTTATATACATCCAAAACATCAACAGACAGCATTTACCTCAAAATTTTTTTGGATAACTGCAACCTCCCAAAACTCAATTTGCAGGAACAAGAAGAATTAGGAGCTCAAGTTTCAATTAAAGAAATAGAAGAGACAATAAACTCAATGAAGAATGGTAAAACACCAGGACCGGATGGATTTAGTAATGAATTCTATAAAAGATTTTGTGAAATAATCTCACCACGTTTACACAAACTTTACACATACGCATTCAAAGAACAGACATTACCAGAATCATTAGCGGAATCAACTATTACACTTATACCTAAAAAGGATAAACATTTAGACGATCCTGGTTCATATAGAGCTATTGCACTGTTAAATACAGATCAGAAAATACTAGCGAAAACTTTAGCAAGAAGATTAAGCAAATACGTTAGTAAATTAATAAATCCGGATCAAACTGGATTTATACCCAAGAGACACTCATTCAATAATCTGAGACGTCTTTTCAATATAATGTATTTGAGGGAATGAGGAAATATTATATAAATAGAACTGCTCGGATAGTGACTTTTATATAAATTAGCTAGGTAATTTGCGAAAGAAAAGCATAAGGTTTTCCTGAACCGAAATAAAGTGCAAACAGACATACACACAGGCAAAGATGAATCAAAACATGGAGGCCTGAACCTGAACCTGCTTAGCTGAGTTTATTGATTTGAGGCAATTATAGCACCGGAGGAAATTGTATTTAGTATGATTGTGTTGGAGAATGAATAACTGAATAGGGGCCTCTTCTTAGGCCAGAGTTCGCTTGCTCTTTTGTTTATGGACATTCTTAAGTTGTGAGGTTTGTGCTGAGTTTGAGAAATAGTTCAGGGCTGAGAGATAATAGGCCGTGTAGTTAGCCTTGGCTATGTTGAATCAGGATGTATGTGGAGAGGAGTAATTGCTTGGAGAAGAAGGTAATTTATAATATTTGTAAAAGGCCTTGTAGAGAGATTGGAAGTACAGCTCCCAGAGATAGCAGGAAAAGATGAGGCTGTAAGTTAAGAATGAAGCTGTATCCTGGAACCAAACACTTATTAACTAAGTTGACAGATTTACGACCATGTATGCTTGGATGGGCAATGGACGTTTTGAATTTAGAAACTTTAATTCAGCACTTATTTAATTAATGATTTTAAGACATAGGTAAAAGTATTTCAAACTGTGAAATTGTAGTAAAACAAATTATGAAATGTATTGTCTTAGTAGGAAGGTAAACTTTAGACGTAGAAAGTGTTTAGATTTATAGAAATATCTTTCTTCTTGGTATGGCAAGTGTGTATGACATGTGATTATTGTATTTATATATATGTATTTTATATTTTGAGGAATGGTCTTTGATAATTGGGCCTACTGTGGTTTTGCTGTGTTGAAATAAAATAAGCAAAGTTATACCACAGGCAAACAAAGGCTGTAAAGAGACCAGAGAAGGGGGATCATGTGACTGATGTTGTAAATCACCAGAATGACCCAGATGATTGGTTACTAGCTTGTCATACCCTCTGTCTGAAATGTCTAATACTTATATAAATGCCATGAGTTTGTATCAAAGTTACTCCTCTCTGAACCCGCCCCAGAGCATCAACTCTGTGTGGAAGGTTCAAGAGACTAGTCTCAGCTGAATAAAGAATTGATTTCAACAGCAACAAGTGTTTGAGTCAAGTTGACTTTAGATTGACAGAAGAACTCAATTTAACACATTCACCTAAAATAGAAGATTTATCAATTATTTCATTGGTTGCAGAAAAAGCATTCAACCAAGTGGAATGAGAATACCTCTTTAAAGTATTGCAAAAATTTCAAATGGGAGAGAATTTTATCTCATGGATAAAATTATTATATGACAAGCCTACAGCTGGAATATTAACTAATATCATACTGTCTCCGAAATTTCAACTATCCAGGGGCAATAGACAGGGTTGTGCTTTATCACCCTGATATTTGCTCTGGTGATAGAGCCCCAAGCAGAAAATATAAAAATGCATCCAAATATCCACGGTTATAACACTAAACACTCTATTAATAAAATATCATTATACACAGATTATGTAGTATTATACATTACAAAATCGCAAATTAGATTACCAAATTTATTAAACTTAATAGAGGAATTCGGTTCCTTCTCAGTATATAGAATAAATTGGAACAAAAGCGAAATAATGACGATAAAACCTCAAGAGCCAACACACCTTTTAAAATTGTCACAGAAAATTTTAAATATCTGGGTATTCAAATTACTAGAAAGTACAACTCTTTATTTAATGCAAATTATTTGCCTTTACTTACCAAATTACACGATCTGACACAATTTTGGAAAACACTTCCAATGTCTTTAGTAGGCAGAATAAATGGCATAAAAATGATTTTTCTTCCACAAATTCTGTACTTATTTCAATCAATACCAATATACCTACCTAAATTTATTTTTTTTAAACTTGATTCACAAATTACAAATTTTATATGGGACTATAAATCCCATAGAATCGAAAGACGACATCTATGCAAACCCAAAGAATTTGGTGAACTTTCACACCCTATTTTTTGTATTTCTATTGGGCAGTGAATATCAAAAACGTAATTCACTGGTTGGACAACCCAACACAACAGGCAGAATGGATAGTAATGGAGAGAGAGGATTGTTCTCCTTTTAGAAAGATAGAAAATAGGTGCAGGAGTAAGCTATTCGGCCCTTCGAGCCTGCACCACCATTCAATATGATCATGGCTGATCATCCAACTCAGTATCCTGTACCTGCCTTCTCTCCATACCCCCTGATCCCTTCAGCCACAAGGGCCACATCTAACTCCCTTATATATAGCCAATGAACTGGCCTCAACTACCTTCTATGGCAGAGAGTTCCAGAGATTTACCACTGCGTGAAAAATGTTTTTCTCATCTCGGTCCTAAAGGATTTCCCCTATATCCTTAAACTGTGACCCCTTGTCCTGGACTTCCCCAACATCAGGAACAATCTTCCTGCATCTATCCTGTCCAATCCCTTAAGAATTTTGTAAGTTTCTATAAGATCCCCCCTCAATCTTCTAAATTCTAGCGAGTACAAGCCGAGTCTATCCAGTCTTTTTTCATATGAAAGTCCTGACATCCCAGGAATCAGTCTGGTGAACCTTCTCTGTACTCCCTCTATGGCAATAATGTCCTTCCTCAGATTTGGAGACCAAAACTGTACGCAATACTCCAGGTGTGGTCTCACCAAGACCCTGCACAACTGCAGTAGAACCTCCCTGCTCATATACTCAAATCCTTTTGCAATGAAAGCTAACATACCATTCGCTTTCTTCACTGCCTGCTGCACCTGCATGCCTACCTTCAATGACTAGTGTACCATGACACCCAGGTTTCGCTGCATCTCCCCTTTTCCTAATCGGCCACCATTTAGATAATAGTCTGCTTTCCTGTTTTTGTCACCAAAATGGATAACCTCACATTTATCCACATTATACTGCATCTGCCATACATTTGCCCACTCACCCAGCCTATCCAAGTCACGTTGCAATCTCCTAGCATCCTCCTCACCGCTAACACTGCCCCCCAGCTTAGTGTCATCCGCAAACTTGGAGATATTGCCTTCAATTTCCTCATCCAGATCATTAATATATATTGTAACTAGCTGGGGTCCCAGCACTGAGCCTTGCGGTACCCCACTAGTCACTGCCCATTGTGAAAAGGACCCGTTTACTCCTACTCTTTGCTTCCTGTTTGCCAGCCAGTTCTCTATCCACATCAATACTGAACCCCCAATGCCGCGTGCGTTAAGTTTGTATACTAATCTCTTATGTGGGACCTTGTCGAAAGCCTTCTGGAAGTCCAGATATATCACATCCACTGGTTCTCCCCTATCCACGCTACTAGTTACATCCTCGAAAAATTCTATAAGATTCGTCAGACATGATTTACCTTTCGTAAATCCATGCTGACTTTGTCCAATGATTTCACCACTTTCCAAATGTGCTGCTATCCCATCTTTAATAACTGACTCTAGCAGTTTCCCCATTACCGATGTTAGACTAACTGGTCTGTAATTCCCCGTTTTCTCTCTCCCTCCCTTCTTAAAAAGTGGGGTTACGTTTGCTACCCACCAATCCTCAGGAACTACTCCAGAATCTAAAGAGTTTTGAAAGATTATTACTAATGCATCCACTATTTCTGGAGTTACTTCCTTAAGTACTCTGGGATGCAGCCTATCTGGCCTTGGGGATTTATCGGCCTTTAATCCATTCAATTTACCCAACACCACTTCCCGATTTCACTCAATTCCTCCAACTCCTTTGATCCGCGGTCCCCTGCTATTTCCTGCAGATTATTTATGTCTTCCTTAGTGAAGACGGAACCAAAGTAGTTATTCAAATTGGTCCGCCATATCCTTGTTCCCCATGATCAACTCACCTGTTTCTGACTGCAAGGGACCTACATTTGTTTTAATTAATCCCTTTCCTATCTAATCTAATAATCTAATCTCAGTGCTGGGACCCCAGCTATTTACAATATATATTAATGATCTGGATGAGGAAATTGAAGGCAATATCTCCAAGTTTGCGGATGACACTAAGCTGGGGGGCAGTGTTAGCTGTGAGGAGGATGCTAGGAGACTGCAAGGTGACTTGGATAGGCTGGGTGAGTAGGCAAATATTTGGCAGATGCAGTATAATGTGGATAAATGTGAGGTTATCCATTTTGATGGCAAAAACGGGAAAGCAGACTATTATCTAAATGGTGGCCGATTGGGAAAGGGGGAGATGCAGCGAGACCTGGGTGTCATGGTACACCAGTCATTGAAGGTAGGCATGCAGGTGCAGCAGGCAGTAAAGAAAGCGAATGGTATGTTAGCTTTCATTGCAAAAGGATTTGAGTATAGGAGCAGGGAGGTTCTACTGCAGTTGAACAGGGTCTTGGTGAGACCACACCTGGAGTATTGCGTACAGTTTTGGTCTCCAAATCTGAGGAAGGACATTATTGCCATAGAGGGAGTGCAGAGAAGGTTCACCAGACTGATTCCTGGGATGTCAGGACTGTCTTATGAAGAAAGACTGGATAGACTTGGTTTATACTCTCTAGAATTTAGGAGATTGAGAGGGGATCTTATAGAAACTTACAAAATTCTTAAGGGGTTGGACAGGCTAGATGCAGGAGGATTGTTCCCGATGTTGGGGAAGTCCAGGACAAGGGGTCACAGCTTAAGGATAAGGGGGAAATACTTTAAAACCGAGATGAGAAGAACTTTTTTCACAGAGAGTGGTGAATCTCTGGAACTCTCTGCCACAGAGGGTAGTTGAGGCCAGTTCATTGGCTATATTTAAGAGGGAGTTAGATGTGGCCCTTGTGGCTAAGGGGATCAGGGGGTATGGAGAGAAGGCAGGTACAGGATACTGAGTTGGATGGTCAGCCATGATCATATTGAATGTCGGTGCAGGCTCGAAGGGATGAATGGCCTACTCCTGCACCTATTTTCTGTTTCTAAACTCCAGAGTGTACAAGCCCTGCTGCTCCATTATCTGCATGCTTACCTTCATAGACTGATGTACAACAAACCCCAGATCCTGTTGTACTACCCCTTTTGCCAACTTGACGCCATTTAGATAGTGCTGGAATAGATAGTGCCTCATGGCAACATCCTTGTAAAAATCCTTGTAAAAATCTTCTCAAGAGCATTTTCTTTCTATCTGTCAGTTAATGCAGAATAAGAACATATTGACTGCATGATATTTTCTTTAATTTCAGATGTCAACAGTGTGTCCAGAATACTCGCTGACATGATCTCCTACACTGAACTGCAGAGTATTTGTCAAATAACTACCATCTTATGCACATTGTGTGAAATTGTGATTTGTTAGCTGCGCAAAACAATCCAAATGGCGGTTTATTTATTATTGTATCTACGATGGACGTTTGCTCTTTGGTGCAAGCAGGGGTAGGGCTGTGATACATCATTGTGATACATACGTTGAATTGTACATCACTTACACTGGTTAGCTGATATGCTGATCACTGCAACCCTGTGTAGCTCGTGCACAGAATAATGTGAATTATGTTAGACATATGTAAATCTATGCGAATTATGTAAATCTTACTATGCATGTCAGAAATAAAGTGTTAACCATGAGTCTATTATGAATTATTTAAAATTGAGTGGGTTGGTGCAATATTTGGTGCCATATGCTGCTAATAGACTTGGATAGACTTGGTTTATACTCTCTAGAATTTAGAAGATTGAGAGGGGATCGTATAGAAACTTACAAAATTCTTAAGGGGTTGGACAGGCTAAATGCAGGAAGATTGTTCCCGATGAGGGAGTTAGATGTGGCCCTTGTGGCTAAGGGGATCAGGGGGTATGGAGAGAAGGCAGGTACGGGATACTGAGTTGGATGATCAGCCATGATCATATTGAATGGCGGTGCAGGCTCGAAGGGCCGAATGGCCTACTCCTGCACCTAATTTCTATGTTTCTATGTCTATGTTTAATGTGTCGTTATCAGATATTCAGTGTTAAAAAGAGAAATAAATCACAATAAAAGCGAAAAGATGTTCCTTCCACAGCGTGCGGGGAGTCTAGCCTGGATCAGTACGGCCGAGGCACCAAAGTGAAGTTGCGGGGAGGTTTACAATGTTTTTTATTTAATGTTGTTCCTTGTCTAGTCTGAAATAAAGTTCATCATTGGATATAAAAATCGGAAGAAATGTAAATGTGTGTGTTATATTATTATATACATCTATATCATATTCATGTATGTGTGTTCTTTCCAGCACAATCGAATCAGATGTATGCTCGCTGAATAAAACCATCCCTAAGTTATACATCATTTGTAAATGTTGCTTAAAAAAATTTAATTTTGTGAAATACTTAATTTAGATAACCCCACCATTTACAGACAGATCTCATTCCACTCTCTGGCTATTGGGAAGACCAGATCCATTTTATTGTTGAGAAACAACTCCATAGACACAAAAACATTAAGTAACATTCCAGGGCTAGAGCAACTGGAATCTTCATATAGGATGATTTCACGAAAGGTCACTGGATCATAGATCCTCACCCACGTGACTGCAAAATCCAACTGGGGTACAAGCGTCACTTCCGGTACATGTTATTGATGCTGAAAACGCGCACTTTCACACCCGTTAAAAACCGCGAAAACGGCCAGTTTTTGAGCTGTAAATAACTGTGCCAGTCAGGGTGACCATGAGGCAGTTATCTTATTTTACAGTCCAGAAGATAGATTAAAACGAAGGTAAATACAAGAGGGAGCTGAAGGGGCAACAACAGCGGAAGTGGTTAGCGGACATTCGCCTTGGAGATATAAAGATCGAAAATATCGGGAATTATCGCGCTTGCTCGCTGCATTTCATCAAAAGTAAGGCATTATTGACGTTTTATCTATATTCATTTGTTATATGAAAAATAGTAAAAGTGAAAAATCGCGATAATTCCCGATATTTTCAATATTTATATGTGTTATTTATAGCTCAAAAACGGGCCGTTTTCGCGGTTTTTAACGGGTGTGAAAGTGCGCGTTTTCAGCATCACTATCATGTACCGGAAGTGAGCTTGTACCCCAGTTGGATTTTTCGGTCACGTGGGTGAGGATCTAAGATCCAGTGACCTTTCGTGAAACATAGAAATTAGGTGCAGGAGGAGGCCATTCGGCCCTTCGAGCCTGCACCGCCATTCAATATGATCATGGCTGATCATCCAACTCAGTATCCTGTACCTGCCTTCTCTCCATACCCTCTGATCCCTTTAGCCACAAGGGCCACATCTAACTCCCTCTTAAATACAGCCAATGAACTGTGTGGCCTCGACTACCCTCTGTGGCAGAGAGTTCCAGAGATTCACCACTCTCTGTGAAAAACGTTCTTCTCATCTCGGTTTTAAAGGATTTCCCCCTTATCCTTAAGCTGTGACCCCTTGTCCTGGACTTCCCCTAACATCGGGAACAATCTTCCTGCATCTAGCCTGTCCAACCCCTTAAGAATTTTGTAAGTTTCTATAAGATCCCCCCTCAATCTCCTAAATTGTAGAGAGTATAAACCAAGTCTATCCAGTCTTTCTTCATAAGACAGTCCTGACATCCCAGGGATCAGTCTGGTGAACCGTCTCTGCACTCCCTCTATGGCAATAATGTCCTTCCTCAGATTTGAAATCACCCTATTGCTATTATTTTCCCAAATACTGCAGATTTGAACAGTGTGATTAGATGAATGAATTACAGTGCAAGTGTAATACAAATCAACTCAAACACAGCATATGAGCCATTTAAAAATAAATTATTTAAGAAACATTAAAAAAGAAAATTACCAGTCAAAATTTATAAACATGTTATTCTTTAAAAAGAATTAACAGAATGATGAATCTAACCCTATAATCACACACACACACAAACTGTTCCCCCGCAACGTTGATTACACTGAGAGTCGGGTTGGGTCGGGTCGGTTACTGGAATGGACCCGGGATCCTGCAGCGCCTGCCCCCGCTGTAGCCCAGATCTGTGGCCCAGACCAACCACCCGCCCGCCGGCCCACCTCGGGCTCCAGGGGTCGCGGGCCGCAGGATCGCTATCGGGAAGGAAGGGGGGGGGGGGGGGGGGGGACAGGGCGCGGGGCCGAGCGGCGGCGGTTATTCCCACCTGAGCTCGCGGCGCTGCTTTGCTGCGCGTGGCCTCCTCCCTGCATCCGCCCGTCCCGCCGCCTCACGTGACTAGCCACCAGGTCCCGCCCCCCACGTGACTCCACTGACGGGCCGCTGCTATAGGATCTCTGGGCATCGCCAGCGACCAATGGGGGAGAGGCCCGCCTCCCCGGCCTCGCGCCATTAACGACAAGGTGCCGCCCCCTCCTTGCATCCGACCAATCACAGCCGCGTTCCCGCCGCAGGGGGGGGGGACCGCGTCTTATAGGTCAAGCCGTAGCCCCGTCCCTCGGACAGACAGCGTCCTCCGCCAATCAGAGCCTCCTATTGTCATGGCGCTACCGGCCCCGCCCCCGCGGCTCCTACACCACGTGCGGGGGGAGTAAATAATCACAGCAGCTGCAGCAAAGATCTTACAGCGGAGCAAGATGGATTACTGTCACGCAAACGTGAGGTTCGCGCATGGGCGGATTCATGGGTGATTATAGGACACAGTTTAGCAACCTGACCCCGCCATCTTGTTCCGGCCAAAGATTGGATCCGCAGCGGGGAGAGAGAGTGCGGGGCAGCGGGGCAGCGGGGAGAGGGAGTGCGGGGCCCGGGGCAGCGGGAAGAGAGAATGCGGGGCAGCGGGGTGCGGGGCAGCGGGGAGAGGGGGAGAGAGAGTGGGGGGCCCGGGGCAGCGAGGAGAGAGAGTGCGGGGCCCGGGGAGAGAGAGTGCGGGGCCCGGGAGCAGCGGGGGGAGAGAGTGCGGGGCCCGGGGCGGGGAGAGGGAGTGCGGGGCCCGGGGCAGCGAGGAGAGAGAGTGCGGGGCCCGGAGCAGTGTGGGGCGGGGAGAGGGAGTGCGGGGCCCGGGGAGAGAGAGTGCGGGGCCCGGGGCAGCGGGGAGAGAGAGTGCGGGGCCCGGGGCAGCGGGGAGAGAGAGTGCCCCAAGACAATGTTTGTTATTTAATGTCCCTTGTCTAGTCTGAAATAAAGTTCATTATTGGATTAGAAGAAATATAATTGTGTGTGTTATATACATTTATATAATTTTCATGTATGTGTGTTTATAAACATTTTATTCTTTAACAAGAATCAACAGAATTATGAATCTAACCCTATAATCACGCACAACAAGTCCCCCCCTGTCAATCACCCTGCGAGTCGGGTCGGTTCAACTCAAACACGGCTTGTGAGCCATTTAAAAAGAAATGATTTAAAAAACATTAAAAAAGACAATTTACCAGAATCAAATTTTATTCTTGACAAGAAGTTTGAACTGACAGATTTATGAATCTGACCCACACAAACTGTTGCCCCGCAACATTGATTACAGTGCGAGTCGCGTTAGATAGGCTCAGGTTGCTAAAATGGGCGTGGAAAAATGCCCATGATCCCCTCCATAGCGTACTACACGTCAGTCCATTGCATTTAGCAGGAGTAGTCTATCTTGCTTCGCTATAAGATCTTTGGCTGCAGAGGCTGCAAACCTGAGATAAAACCTCAAGAGGAGGGGCAGGCTACACAAATGCTGCACTAACTCAGCGGGATGGACGGACGCTCTGGAGAAAAGCAATGGGAGATGATTTGAGGTTGAGACCTTTCCTCAGACTGAGAGTTGTGGGAGAGATGTAGAGTGAAAAGCTTCTGCATTGAAACCTAGTAAATAGGTGCAGGAGTAGGCCATTCGGCCCTATGATCATATGATCATGGCTGATAATCTCCAATCAGTACCCCGTTCCTGCCTTCTCCCCATATCCCCTGACTCCGCTATCTTTAAGAGCCCCATCTAGTTCTCCCTTGAAAACATCCAGAGAACCTGCCTCCACTGCCTGCTGAGGCAGAGAATTACACACACTCACAACTCTCTGTGAGAAAAAGTGTTTCCTCATCTCTGTTCTAAATGGCTTACCCCTTATTCTTAGAAACATAGAAACATAGAAATTAGGTGCAGGAGTAGGCCATTCGGCCCTTCGAGCCTGCACCGCCATTTAACATGATCATGGCTGATCATCCAACTCAGTATCCCGTACCTGCCTTCTCTCCATCCCCGCTGATCCCCTTGGCCACAAGGGCCACATCTAACTCCCTCTTAAATATAGCCAATGAACTGGCCTCAACTACCCTCTGTGGCAGAGAGTTCCAGAGATTCACCACTCTCTGTGTGAAAAAAGTTCTCCTCATCTCGGTTTTAAAGGATTTCCCCCTTATCCTTAAGCTGTGACCCCTTGTCCTGGACTTCCCCAACATCGGGAACAATCTTCCTGCATCTAGCCTGTCCAACCCCTTAAGAATTTTATAAGTTTCTATAAGATCCCCTCTCAATCTCCTAAATTCTAGAGAGTATAAACCAAGTCTACCCAGTCTTTCTTCATAAGACAGTCCTGACATCCCAGGAATCAGTCTGGTGAACCTTCTCTGCACTCCCTCTATGGCAATAATGTCCTTCCTCAGATTTGGAGACCAAAACTGCACGCAATACTCCAGGTGTGGTCTCACCAAGACCCTATACAACTGCAGTAGAACCTCCCTGCTCCTATACTCAAATCCTCTTGCTATGAAAGCCAACATGCCATTCGCTTTCTTTACTGCCTGCTGCACCTGCATGCCTACCTTCAATGACTGGTGTACCATGACACCCAGGTCTCGCTGCATCTCCCCCTTTCCCAATCGGCCACCGTTTAGATAATAATCTGCTTTCCCGTTTTTGCCACCAAAATGGATAACCTCACATTTATCCACATTAAACTGCATCTGCCAAACATTTGCCCACTCACCCAGCCTATCCAAGTCACCTTGCAGTCTCCTAGCATCCTCCTCACACCTAACACTGCCCCCCAGCTTAGTGTCATCCGCAAACTTGGAGATATTGCCTTCAATTCCCTCATCCAGATCATTAATATATATTGTAAATAGCTGGGGTCCCAGTACTGAGCCTTGCGGTACCCCACTAGTCACTGCCTGCCATTGTGAAAAGGACCCATTTACTCCCACTCTTTGCTTCCTGTTTGCCAGCCAGTTCTCTATCCACATCAATACTGAACCCCCAATGCCATGTGCTTTAAGTTTGTATACTAATCTCTTATGTGGGACCTTGTCGAAAGCCTTCTGGAAGTTCAGATACACCACATCCACTGGTTCTCCCCTATCCACGCTACTAGTTACATCCTCGAAAAATTCTATAAGATTCGTCAGACATGATTTACCTTTCGTAAATCCATGCTGACTTTGTCCAATGATTTCACCACTTTCCAAATGTGCTGCTATCCCATCTTTAATAACTGACTCTAGCAGTTTCCCCACTACCGATGTTAGGCTAACTGGTCTGTAATTCCCCGTTTTCTCTCTCCCTCCCTTCTTAAAAAGTGAGGTTACGTTTGCTACCCGCCAATCCTCTGGAACTACTCCAGAATCTAAAGAGTTTTGAAAGATTATTACTAATGCATCCACTATTTCTGGAGCTACTTCCTTAAGTACTCTGGGATGCAGCCTATCTGGCCCTGGGGATTTATCGGCCTTTAATCCATTCAATTTACCCAACACCACTTCCCGACTAACCTGGATTTCACTCAATTCCTCCCCCTCCTTTGACCCGCGGGCCCCTGCTATTTCCGGCAGATCATTTATGTCTTCCTTAGTGAAGACGGAACCAAAGTAGTTATTCAATTGGTCCGCCATATCCTGGTTCCCCATGATCAACTCACCTGTTTCTGACTGCAAGGGACCTACATTTGTTTTAACTAATCTCTTTCTTTTCACATATCTATAAAAACTTTTGCAGTCAGTTTTCATGTTCACTGCCAGTTTTCTTTCACAATCCATTTTTCCTTTCCTAATTAAGCCCTTCGTCCTCCTCTGCTGGTCTCTGAATTTCTCCCAGTCCTCCGGTATGCTGCTTTTTCTGGCTAGTTTGTACGCATCATCCTTTGCTTTGATACTATCCCTGATTCCCCTTGTTATCCATGGATGCACTACCTTCCCTGATTTATTCTTTTGCCAAACTGGGATGAACAATTTTTGTAGTTCATCCATGCAGTCTTTAAATGCCTTCCATTGCATATCCACCGTCAACCCTTTTAGAATTAATTGCCAGTCAATCTTGGCCAATTCACGTCTCATACCCTCAAAGTTACCTTTCTTTAAGTTCAAAACCATTGTTTCTGAATTAACAATGTCACTCTCCATCCTAATGAAGAACTCAACCATATTATGGTCACTCTTGCCCAAGGGGCCACGCACAACAAGACTACTAACTAACCCTTCCTCATTACTCAATACCCAGTCTAAAATAGCCAGCTCTCTCGTTGGTTCCTCGTTGGAATATGATCTCGTTGGTTCCTCGTTGGAATATGATCTTAAACTATGGCCCCTGGTTCTGGACTCCCCCGACATCGGGAACATGCTTCCTGCCTCTAGTGGATCCAAACCCTTAATAATCTTACATGGTTCAATCAGATTTCCTCTTATCCTTCCAAATTCCATAGTACATAGAAACATAGAAATTAGGTGCAGGAGTAGGCCATTCGGCCCTTCGAGCCTGCACCGCCATTCAATATGATCATGGCTGATCATCCAACTCAGTATCCCGTACCTGCCTTCTCTCCATACCCCCTGATCCCCTTAGCCACAAGGGCCACATCTAACTCCCTCTTAAATATAGCCAATGAACTGGCCTCAACTACCCTCTGTGGCAGAGAGTTCCAGAGATTCACCACTCTCTGTGTACACAAGCCCAGCCGCTCCATTCTATCACCATAAGACCGTACCGCCATCCTGGGAATTAACCTACACTCCCTCAATAGCAAGAATGTCCTTCCTCAAATTAGAGGACAAAAACTGCACACAATACTCCAGGTGTGGTCTCACTAGGGACCCGTGCAACTGCAGAAGAAGCTATTTGCTCATATATTCAACTCTTGTTATGAAGGCCAACATGCCATTCGCTTTCTTCACTGCCTGCTCTACCTGCATGCTTACTTTCAGTTACTGGTGAACAAGGACCCCCAGAGCCTGTCGTACTACCCCTTTTCCCAACTTGACACCATTTAGATAATAATGGCTTCATCCACTGGCTCTCCCTTGTCCATTTTCCTAGTTACATCCTCAAAAAATTCCAGAAAATTAGTCAAGCATGATTTCCCAATCGTAAATCCATGCTGACTCAGACTGACCCTGTACTGCTATCCAAATGTGCCGCGAGTTCATTTTTATAATTGACTCCAGCATTTTCCCCCACCATCGATGTCAGGCTAACTGGTCTATATTTCCCTGTTTTCTCTCTCCCGCCTTTCTTAAAAAGTGGGATAACATTAGCTACCCTCCAATCCACAGGAACTGTTCCCTAGTCTATAGAACAACTGATCCTGATCTATAGAACACTGGAAAATGATTACCACCCCATTCCTGCTTTCTCCACATGTCCTTTGATTCCATTAGCCCGTAGGGCTATATCTAACTTTCTTGAAAATGTCCAGTGAATTGGCCTCCACTGCCTTCTGTGGTAAAGAATTCCACAGATTCACAACTCTCTGGGTGAAAAGGGTTTTCCTCATCTCAGTCCTAAATGGCCTATCCATTAAGGCCTGTCCCACTTTGGCGACTTTTCAGCGGAATGCCTGCGACCTTCGAGGCACTCGCCTGAAAAACCGCGAACTGGAACGACGACTGTCAGAGCTGAACACACACACACACACACACACACACACACACAGACACAGACACAGACACACAAACACATGGCAAAGGCAGGGGCCTGGGAAAGCGGGGGAGTGCTGTCTGACGGTGCAAAGCCAAGGTGATACAGATGCACGTGCCGATGAACAGGAAGGTTAAAGACGGCTAGTTCTGTGTATGGTAAGTCTTTTAAAAGAGCGGGGGGGGGGGGGGGGGAGATGGATGGGGAGAAGGAGGGGGAGAGGGGGGGGGGATTAGAGAAGGGGCTTAGAGAAGGGGAGGGGAGCGAAGGGGTGGGGGGAGAGGGGGGAGAAGGGGGTGCGAGAACAGGGAGGGGAGCATGGGAGAAGGGTGAGAGGGGGGAGAAGGGTGAGAGGGGAAGTGACACTTTTAAGAAGCCAAACAACTTTGAATAAGCCAGAGATACAGAGCTGTGAAGTTTACCGGGCATTTAACATTACCGGTCGGTTTTCCTTGGTTCTGACAAGGGGGGGTAGAAGGGTGGGGAGGGGGGGGAGAAACATTTTTTGGGTCATGACTTCTTCAGACCTGAAACATCGTCTATCCATGTTGACTAGAGATGCTGCCTGACTCGCCGAGTTACTGCAGCACTGTGAAACGTCACTTATCCACATTCTCCACAGATGCTGCCTCCTGCACTTTGTGACTTTTTGTGTATGAACCCACATCTGCAGAAGGGCCTCGACCCAAAACATCACCCGTTCCTTTTCTCCAGAGATGCTGTCTGACTTGCTGATATTCTAGCTTTTTGTGTCTCTCCCCTTTTTATACCTCTCTCTTCCCTGTGCCTGAACTGAACGGTACCCGTTTCCCCCTTTTCCCCTTCACTTTCACCAATATCCCTTTCTCTGCCTTCACATTCTGCTCATCGTCTCTCTCAACCTTTCCTGTTCTTCCCATCTCTGGCCTTTGTCCACCCATCTGCCAATCACCCCGCTCCCCCTCTATTGCTTAAAGATGGACACAAAATGCTGGAGTAACTCAGCGGGACCAGCAGGCAGCATCTCTGGAGAGAAGGAATGTGTGACATTTCGGGTTGAGATCTTTCTTCAGACTGGTTAGGGATAAGGGAAAGCGAGAAGCTAGTTCGACTGGGGTGTGGGAGGGATAGAGAGAGAGTCAATGCCGGGGCTCCTGAAGTGACAGAGAAATCAATATTCATACCACTGGCCTGTAAGTTGCCTATGCGAAATATGAGATGCTGTTCCTCCAACTTGCGTTTAGCCTCACTCTGACAGTGGAGGAGACTGAGGACAGAAAGGTGTGGGAATGGGAAGGAGAATTAAAGTGTGCAGCAACCGGGAGATCAGGTTGGTTTAGGTGGGCTGAGTGAAGATTGTTCCCCGCAACGATCGTCTAGTCTGTGTTTAGTCTCGCCGATGTATAAGAGTCCACATCTTGAACAATGCATACAGTGGATGAGGTTGGAGGAGGTGCAAGTGAAGCTTTGTCCCACCCTCACCTCCGTTCCAGCTTCCTTCCCCAACTACAATCAGACTGAAGAAGGGTCCCGACCCAAAACCTCACCAATCCATGTACTTGCATTAAACATTATACCCAATATCATGTATCTGTACACTGTGGATGGCTCGATTGTAGGACCCCCACACCGTTCCCTGTCTGTCTCACACTCTGTAACAAGCTAAAAGTTTCTATCAGCAGAGTTAAGCAATGTTCATCATTCAAGGCTGAAATGGTTTCAAATAGTGAGGATTGGTGAAGAATAGCCTGAAACAAAATGTAACATTGTTTGCGATCAAAAAAGTATGTTATGCACAGTGTGTATAATAGTTGCTCTTTTTCCTCTGCAACATCAGTGACGGCTGTATTGGAAAAAGGTGACAGTGTTCACTAGGATTTGAACACAATTGAATCAATGGGTCTTATTTTGTACAGCTAATCCATTATTTGTCAGTCATACCTTGCAGTACAAATCATCACTCTGTTCATAAAGGCAAGATTGGGCATGTTTCTATACAAACTCCTCAGAGGAAAGACCCTTGTAAGAAAGGAAACATTTCCTAATCTAATCAAATCCATTAAACAAATAAAATACAACAGCGGCCAAACGATATTACCAGCTGCAGGAACTATCCTTGAAGTAGTGGGGAGGTGTCCGACTGCCCTACGGCTACACATATGCATGGAGGCGAGAATCATTTCTAATCGTTTCTGGAGATGGTTGGTGTAGATGGTTATGCATGCAACCATATATGTAACTACCTCATTAGCATATTGTCCCTCCCACATTCTATAGTATAACTGTAGTATCTGCATGTTCCCTCCCTGTTAGGTTCCAGTACGTGTGTAGACCAGTTGTGGTTAGTACTGGAACGTGTGTTATTAGTGCTTGAATAAAGACCTAGTTAAAGGACTATGGACGACGTCTAGTTTCCTTTACAGTTGGCATTTTCTTTCATTATTGATAGTACAATATGAATTCTGCAGAATTCCGAAGAACACAGTGAGGTCAGGATAAACTTGCTTTATTTGTTACGTAAGGCACAAATGTGTCAAGACTTTCTTTAATAAAAACCACTTTAAAATGCCTTTAAGTATTTGGGCCAGTGGCAGTCAGCTGGTACTGTGAGACAATAGACAATAGGCAATAGACAATAGGTGCAGGAGTAGGCCATTTGGCCCTTCGAGCCAGCACCGCCATTCAATGTGATCATGGCTGATCATCACTAATCAGTACCCCGTTCCTGCCTTCTCCCCATATCCCCTGACTGCTATTTTTAAGAGCCCTATCTAGCTCTCTCTTGAAAGCATCCAGACAACCTGCCTCCACCGCCCTCTGAGGCAGAGAATTACACAGACTCACCACTCACTGTGAGAAAAAGTATTTCCTCGTCTCTGTTCTAAATGGCTTACTCCTTATTCTAAAACTGTGGCCTCTGGTTCTGGACTCCCCCAACATTGGGAACATGTTTCCTGCCTCTAGCGTATCCAAGTCCTTAACAATCTTATATGTTTCAATGAGTTAACCTCTCATCCTTCTAAACTCCAGAGTGTACAAGCCCAGCTGCTCCATTCTCTCAGCATATGACAGTCCTGCCATCCCTGGAATTAACCTTGTGAACCTACGCTGCACTCCCTCAATAGCAAGAATGTCCTTCCTCAAATTAGGGGACCAAAACAGCACACAATATTCCAGGTGTGGTCTCACTAGGTCTCTGTACAACTGCAGAAGGACCTCTTTGCTCCTATATTTGATTCCACGCTATAAAGGCCAACATGCCATTCACTTTCTTCACTGCCTGCTGTACCTACATGCTTACTTTCATAGACTGATGTACAAAGACCCCCAGATCCCGTTGTACTTCCTTTTCCCAACTTGACGCCATTTAGATAGTAATTTGCCTTCCTGTTTTTGCCACCAGTGGATAACCTCACATTTATCAGCATTAAACTTCATCTGCCATGCATCTGCCCACTCCCCCAACCTGTCCAAGTCACCCTGCATTCTCATAGCATCCTCCTCACAGTTCACACTGCCACCCAGCTTTGTGTCATCTGCAAATTTGCTAATGTTTCTTTGAATCCCTTTATCCAAATCATTGATGTATATTGTAAATAGCTGCGGTCCAAGCACCGAGCCTTGCGGTACCCCACTAGTCATGGCCTGCCATTCTGAAAGGGACCCTTTAATCCCTACTCTTTGTTTCCAGTCTGCCAACCACTTCTCTATCCATGTCAGCACTGCCCCCATACCATGTGCCCTAATTTTGCCCACTAATCTCCTTTGTGGGACCTTATCAAATGCTGTCGGCTGTGAGCAGTCGGCTGTGTGCAGCTTGACTCACTTTTGCATTTTCACTTGGGTACAGTATGAATGGAAAGATGTTGATTGGCTGCTCCTTGACATGGCCAAGGAGGGCTTACATTAGGAATACTTTGCCCTCCGTTTCCCACCACGGATGGCTGACCTGCTGCGTTCTACCGGCACTTTGGAGGGGAATGGAGAATAGACAAAAGACTTGGATCATTGTGGCCAAATGGCCTCCATGTGCTGCAAATTCTGTGTGGGGAAAAATGCAAATCTGACTGCACCTGCACATGTTTGAAATACATAATTTCATAATACATATATATTAATGATCAGGATGAGGGAATTGAAGGCAATATCTCCAAGTTTGCGGATGACACTAAGCTGGGGGGCAGTGTTAGGTGTGAGGAGGATGCTAGGAGACTGCAAGGTGACTTGGATAGGCTGGGTGAGTGGGCAAATGTTTGGCAGATGCAGTATAATGTGGATAAATGTGAGGTTATCCATTTTGGTGGCAAAAACGGGAAAGCAGACTATTATCTAAATGGTGGCCGATTGGGAAAGGGGGAGATGCAGCGAGACCTGGGTGTCATGGTACACCAGTCATTGAAGGTAGGCATGCAGGTGCAGCAGGCAGTAAAGAAAGCGAATGGTATGTTGGCTTTCATAGCAAGAGGATTTGAGTATAGGAGCAGGGAGGTTCTACTGCAGTTGTACAGGGTCTTGGTGAGACCACACCTGGAGTATTGCGTGCAGTTTTGGTCTCCAAATCTGAGGAAGGACATTATTGCCATAGAGGGAGTGCAGAGAAGGTTCACCAGACTGATTCCTGGGATGTCAGGACTGTCTTATGAAGAAAGACTGGATAGACTTGGTTTATACTCTCTAGAATTTAGGAGATTGAGAGGGGATCTTAAAGAAACTTACAAAATTCTTAAGGGGTTGGACAGGCTAGATGCAGGAAGATTGTTCCCGATGTTAGGGAAGTCCAGGACAAGGGGTCACAGCTTAAGGATAAGGGGGAAATCCTTTAAAACCGAGATGAGGAGAACTTTTTTCACACAAAGAGTGGTGAATCTCTGGAACTCTCTGCCACAGAGGGTAGTTGAGGCCAGTTCATTGGCTATATTTAAGAGGGAGTTAGATGTGGCCCTTGTGGCCAAGGGGATCAGAGGGTATGGAGAGAAGGCAGGTACGGGATACTGAGTTGGATGATCAGCCATGATCATATTGAATAGCGGTGCAGGCTCGAAGGGCCGAATGGCCTACTCCTGCACCTAATTTCTATGTTTCTATGTCTCGACCCAAAACGTCAGTCTGAAGAAGGGTGTCTACCGGAAACGTCATCCATTCCTTCTCTCCAGAGATGCTGCCTGTCCCGCTGGGTCACTACAACATTTTGTGTCTATCTTTGGTTTAAACCAGCATCTGCAGTTTCTTCTTGCACAAGAATGCAGTGAAGATTTATGAAGAAGTTGCCAGGACCAGAGTGAAACATAGAAACATAGAAACATAGAAAGTAGGTGCGAGAGCAGACCACCAGGTCCATCGAGCCCGCACCGCCATTCGCTCATGGCTGAACACTAAACAGACACACTTACCCACAAACAGTAGACACAAGACACAGAACACAAGACACTACCCTCCCCTTTATACCGCTATCACCCCTCTCCACCCCAAGAACCTCGTGATCTCCTGGGGGAGGCAAAAAACCGGATAAAAACCCAGGTCCAATTCGGGAAAAAAAAACCGGGAAATTCCTCTCCGACCCCAATCTAGGCGATCGACACTTGTCCAGGAGATCACTCAGGTCTTACTATACTAACCATACCTAGGTCCATATCCCTGCCCTCTCCCCGTAGCCCCTTATCCCCTTGGCAGCTAAAAAAACATCTATTTTAGTCTTAAATATATTTAAAGTTTCTGCTTCCACTGCTCCCTGGGGCAGTGAATTCCATAAATTAACCACCCTCTGGGTGAAGAAGTTCTTCCTCATCTCAGTTTTAAAAGAGCCCCCCCTTATTCTGCAACTATGTCCCCTAGTTCTAGTTTCCCCGATCATTGGGAACATCCTCGGTGCATCCACCCGATCAAGGCCCCTCACGATCTTATATGTTTCAATGAGATCGCCTCTCATTCTTCTAAACTCCAAAGAGTAGAGTTCCAGCCTACTTAACCTTTCCTCATATGTCAATCCCCTCATTGCAGGAATTAATCTTGTAAACCTTCGCTGCACTGCCTCCAGGGCTAGTACATCCTTTCTTAAGTATGGACCCCAGAACTGTACACAGTATTCCAAATGTGGTCTCACTAATACTGTGTACAGCTGCAGCAAGACCTCCGTGTTTTTATACTCAATCCCCCTAGCAATAAAGGCCAAAACTCCATTGGCCTTCCTGATTGCTTGCTGCACCTGCATACTAACTTTCAGTGATTCATGTACTAATACCCCTAGATCCCTTTGCGTTGCATTACAACGCAGCTCCTCTTCATTTAGAAAATAACTTGCCCTATCATTTTTTTTCCCAAAGTGAATGACTTCACATTTATTAGTATTAAATTTCATCTGCCAAGTTGTTGCCCACTCACCTAGCTTATCTATATCCTTTTGCAGACTCTTCCTATCCTCCTCATCCCCTACTTTTGCTCCCATTTTTGTATCGTCCGCAAATTTTGATATATTACACTTGGTTCCCTCCTCCAAATCATTTATATAAATTGTGAACAACTGGGGTCCCAGCACCGACCCTTGCGGAACCCCGCTAGTTACCGGTTGCCATCCCGAGTATGAACCATTTATCCCCACTCTCTGCTTCCTATTTGTTAGTCAATCCTCTACCCATGCTAATATATTACCCCCAATCCCACAATTTTTTATTTTTAGCAATAGTCTCTTATGTGGCACCTTGTCAAAAGCCTTTTGGAAGTCCAAGTATACCACATCCACCGGTTCCCCTTTATCCACCCGGGTTGTTACTTCCTCAAAGAATTCGAGCAGATTCGTTAAACAGGACTTCCCCTTCACAAAACCATGTTGGTTCTGTCCGATGAAGTCATGTTTATCCAAGTGCCCCGTTAGTGTTTCTTTAATAATTGTCTCTAACATTTTACCCACCACCGATGTTAGACTAACCGGTCTATAGTTTCCCCGCCTTCTGTTTACTTCCTTTTTTAAATATAGGTGTTACATTGGCCATTTTCCAATCCACTGGGACCGTTCCTGCCTCCAGGGAGTTTTGGAAAATTATCACCAATGCATCCACAATCCCCACCGCTATCTCCCTCAAGACCCTTGGATGTAATCCATCAGGCCCAGGGGATTTATCCTCCTTCAGTCTCATCAATTTCCCTAATACCACCTCCTTGGTGATCTTAATAGTATTAAGCTCCTCCATTCCTACCGCCCCCTGTTTATCCAGCGTTGGAATATTTTTTGTGTCTTCTATGGTGAAGACTGATACAAAATACTCGTTTAATGCCCTTGCCATTTCCATGTTCCCCACCAACAACTCTCCAGTCTCACCCTCCAATGGACCAACGTTCACCTTAGCCACCCTTTTTCTTTTTATATAGCTATAAAAACTCTTACTATTAGTTTTTATGTTGTTCGCTAAATTCCTTTCATAGTCTATTTTCCCCGTCTTAATTAATCTCATTGAGTGACATGAGTTTTCGGGAGAGTTTGGGCAGGCTAAGGATTTATTTCTTGCAGTGTGAGAGACTGAGGTACAGAGATATATGGAGATATAAAAATCATGAGAATAGAGAGGGAGAATGCACTGTTTTCTTTTTCCCAGGTCTGGGAATCAAGAACCCCAGAGGACATAAGTTTAAGATAAGAGGGGAATTTTTTAATAAAAACCTGAGGTGCAACCACAACCAGTGGGTGCTGGGTCTATGGAATGAGCTGCCAGAAGAAGTAGTTTTAACAACATTTAAAAGGTAAGACACAAAATGCTGCAGTACCTCAGTGGGTTATGCCCTGGAGAACATGGATATTGTTACGTTCAGGGTCAGGACCTTTAAGTCGGCTTTCATCAGAAATTTGCCGGGAAATCTGCTTTTCTGACTCTGACAGTTTAGATGTTGGGAGTACACTCTACAAATGTTCATTAGGCAAACCTATTTAATGGTCTTTCCAACATATTCCTTCTCACAATTGTGATTGTATCAGAACAATCTTGCCATTTACCCTATTTTATACATCGATTAATTGTGTAACCTAACATTTTGTTGCCATTTCTGTCCCTCTTTTATTCACTTTTACATAATTTCTAACATATCGTACTCAAATCAAATTATCAAACCAGTTAGGTTTAGCATTTGTCATACGTTCTAATTTTCTGCCTTTTATTTCCATTTCTGCTTTTGATTTACTGAATCTTGCTGATGTTCTTATTGCCCTGCCAAGTAAATTTAAACCCTCTTCGGGAGTACCAACAAACCTGCCTCTTCCTGGCCTTGTCGAGGTGCAGCCTATATGGCCTGCAAAGGTCCCACCCTCTCCCAAAACTGGTCCAATTCCACAAAAAAAAATCTAAAGTCTTCCTTCCTGCAGCATTTCTCTACCATGCATTATTTTGTCCTATCCTATTTCCATGCACACTGATTTAATTATATTGCTAACATGAGCTTGCAGAAAGGCATAGACATAGCTCTGACCATCATGCACACCGACCTCCCTCCAATTGACTCCATCAACATTTCACGCTGCCTCTGCAAGATAGCAAGCATAATCAAGGACCAGTCTCACCCTGGCCACTCCCTCATCTCTCCTGCCCATCAGACGAAGAGGTACAGACATTTGAAGATGCATACATCTAGGTTGAGGGACAGTTTCTTTTCAGCTCTTATCAGGCAACTGAACAGTCTTCTCATCAAGTAGAGTGCGGTCTGACCTCCCATCTACCTAATTGCAGATGTTTGAACTATCTTTAATCTGACTTTATTAGACTTGACCTTGCAGTAAATGTTGTACTTTTTGTCTGTGCATTGTGGATGGCTAGATTGTAATCCTGTATAGTCTTCTTTGACAGGATACCACACAAACAAAAGCTTTTCATGTGCCGTGATACACGTGACAATAATGAACTTAACTAAAGGAAGAGAAGATGAGCAAAGAGAGATCCTTATGTGTCATTGTAGGTTTAGTTTAGTTTAGAGATACAACCCAGAAACAGGTGCTTTGGCCCACCGAGTCTGTGCCGACTAGTGACCACTATGAACATATGAACACTATCCTACACTATCCCACTAGTGACAATCTTTAAATTTACCAAGCCAATTTACCTACATACCTGTACGTCTTTGAAGTGTGGAAACCAAAGATCTCTGAGAAACCCACACGGTCACGGGGAGAACGCACAAACTCTGCACAGACAGCACCCGTAGTCAGTATCGAACCTGGGTCTCCAGCGCTGGAAACACTGTAAGGCAGCAACTCTACTGCTGTGCCACCATGAAGGTGATGCATAAGCATGAAAAGTTGTTACCTATGTGCACTTGTGATTTTTGGATAAGTATGCACCATGGTGGTCTCATTGACTGGAAAAGTCTGGAAGATTATTGTGTACGAATCAGTAAAACAACCAAAAGCAGAAAAAGCTGAAAACACTCAGCACACCAGTTCCGTGTAATGATATCCATATTTAATGTTAACTAAGTTTTCTCTCTACACAGATAGTGCCTACTTTTGTTGACAATAGACAATAGACAACAGACAATATGTGCAGGAGTAGGCCATTTGGCCCTTCGAGCCGTTCAATGTGATCATGGCTGATCATCCACAATCAGTTCCTGCCTTCTCCCCATATCCCCAGCGCTATTTTTAAGAGCCCTATCTAGCTCTCTCTTCAAAGCATTCAGAGAACCGGCCTTCTGAGGCTGAGAATTCCACACTCACAGACTGTGAGAAAAGGTGTTTCCTTGTCTCCGTTCTAAATGGCTTGCTCCTTATTCTTAAACCAGTTCTGGACTTCCCCAACATTGGGAACATGTTTCCTGCCTCTAGCGTGTCCAAACCCTTAACAATCTTATATGTTTCAATGAGATAGCCTCTCATCCTTCTAAACTCCAGAGTGTACAAGCCCAGCTGCTCCATTCTCTCAGAATATGACAGTCCCACCATCCCGGGAATTAACCTTGTAAACCCATGCTGCACTCCCTCAATAGCAAGAATGTCCTTCCTCAAATTAGGGAACCAAAACTGCACACAATACTCCAGGTGTGTTCTCACTAGGGCCCTGTACAACTACAGAAGGACCTCTTTGCTCCTATATTCGATTCCTCTTGTTATAAAGGCCAACATGCCACTCTCTTTCTTCACTGCCTGCTGTACCTGCATGCTTACTTTCATAGACTGATGAACAAGGACCCCCAGATCCCGTTGTACTTCCCCTTTTCCCAACTTTTGTGAGAAGAATTTTCTCGGCAATTCTCAGCCTTCTCCTTTGGTTTTGCTTTTCTACAACAGATGTTACATGTAACAAATGAAACTTGTACAAAGAAGGCTCAGGACCAAAAACATTGCCTTTCCATTTCCTTCAGAGGTGTTGCCTAACCGCTGTGTTACTCCAGCATTTTGTGCTTTCCAGATCTGAGATTCCTGGAGTTTCTAACCTGTATTTCACAGCTAATATTTCCTTTTGTTTTCTCCCTGAATGCAGTTTCCTCACTAAACTATCAACTGGGGAGCTCTGTAATATTGGTGTTGCCTCAAGAACCTGACCTCACCTTTTCAGGGATATTCTGTTTGTCCTATCTAGTCCTCATGAAACTAACTTGATCTTTCTCACTCTCAGTTCTGAAAGAAGAATTGTGGAGTGAAACATTGAATCTGTTTCCCTTTCCACGGATGTTGCACAACCTGCTTTGTGTTTCGATCATTTTTCACATTTATTTCACATTTCTAGTATGTACAGTGCTTATAGCTTTTCCAGTATAACAAAAAAGATAGTGACTATTTAGGCTTCTAGGGAACCGCTTAGTATTTTGAAATGCAGAGAAAATGAGGAAAATCTGAATTTAATAATAATATATTATATGGTTATATGGTTAATAGTAAAATGAATACAAAGCTGTGATTTCCTTAAAGTTTTAGCATTTCCTTCATAGCCGATTAAGGCAGATGTGAACCAAGACACAAAGTAAATGCTCAAACCTCCTGAGGAACAGTGCAGGTGAAAGAGGTTTAATCAATCTAACAGATATTAAACAGGTGAATCTAAGGAGAGCAAAACAGACAAACAGCTTTCTTTAACACAATTTTAATATTGTTTGTGGGGTAAGAAATTGCACATTTTAGCAAGCCTGCACAAAACTGTCATGGAGGAGGGGCAATAACTATGCTGTGGATTTTCGTTGTACAGGTATTAACATTTTTCACCAAATGAACACCCTTGACATTAACAATTATGTTCTGGTCTTTAGAAATACTTGCTGAGCAATTTAGCCCACCTTAGTACAGCTGTGGAAGACCACTTTTTTTTTATCAATGAGAGCATCTTCCATGTCAGGTATGTGAATCATTAACCATTGATTTTAAATGCTGAAGTAACAAAATCTGATGTGTGTGGTGAGACTTAAATAGAGTGTCATTTAACAATAGTTCCTTTCCATTGATGGGACATACGTTGATGAAAATGTTACTTTTAAGAACAGTGTACTAATATTGTAACAGGGATTTACTAATACAATATAGTCGGTGTGTCCCTTCAATGTCACAGGATTTATTGTCTGTTAACATGCAGTTGCTGAGGTCAGTGAGAGTATATGCTTTTATATTTGTTGTCAGATATGTATAAGTACTATGCTCCCTCAAGAAAAGAAACCCCAAGAAGAAATAACATCTTTCTATTAACAGATGAAACTGTAACATCCAAAGAGTGATTAGCTACCCCTCAGGAGAGTTACATTAACAAACTCAACTAATGTACAACTTATAGTTAGTTGAGCAATGTACTTACATAACAGCAGAGCAGTTTGCCACATTGTATTCTGAAATTGTGAAATTAAGCTGTGTTTAACGTAGCCCACATATGTTACACATCACGAGTCACTTTGAGATGGCGTGGAGAACATCTAATAAGCAAGGGATTGCTTCCTGCTTTGTTCTTTCCAAACCTGAAATTGGAAATGTGATATGGGACCATTTAGGATACTGGTCTTAGATAATGTTGTTATAGCACATACCAGGTGATGTTTACAAAGTTATTGTTCTGCTATGACTCATAGTTTAGACTAAGTAAATGAAATATTGATCAGTCTGACAAAGGATCCTGAGACAAAATATTGTCGGACCCTTTCCCTGCACAAATTGATAAGTGTGGGTGTCAGAGGTTATGGAGAGAAGGCAGGAGAATGGGGTTAGGAGGGAGAGATAGATCAGCCATGATTGAATGGCAGAGTAGACTTGATGAGCCGAATGGCCTACCACTCCTATGGCATGATCTTTAAACCCCACTGGGCCTCCAGCAGCATAATCTTCCTCATCCCCTACAATCCTCCAACTCAGGCCACATTTGTTCTTCCCACTCAAACTCTTCCAATGCTTTCCCTGGCAGCTTTTATTTGTATTTGAGCATGTACGGAGTAGGCTACAAAAAGGAAATCCTTCCTCTCTGTTTAAGAAGGAACTGCAGATGCTGGGGGAATCACCAGCTCTCACCAGGGTCTCTTCTATACCCAGTGACTCTGCTCTCACTCCCCATCCCCCCACTCGTAACAAGGGCAGAGTCCCCCTTGTCCTCACCTTCCACACTACCAGCCATCACATTCAACAAATAATCCTCTGACATCTTCGCCACCTCCAACGTGATCCCACCACTGGCCACATCTTCCAATCTCCTCCCCTGTCTGCTTTCCACAGAGACCGCTCCCTCCGTTACCCCCTGGTCAATTCGTCCCTTCGCACCCGAACCACCCTCTCTCCGGGCACTTTCCCTTGCAACCACAGGAAATGCTACACTTGTCGCTTTACCTCCCCCCTTGACTCCATTCAAGGACACAAGCAGTCTTTCCAGGTGTGGCACAGGCTCACCTGCACCTCCTCCAACATCATCTATTGCATCCGCTGTTCTAGATGTCAGCTGATCTACATCGGTGAGACCAAGCGTAGGCTTGGCGATCGCTTCGCCGAACACCTCCGCTCAGTTCGCATTAACAAATCTGATCTCCCGGTGGCTCAGCACTTCAACTCCCCCTCCCATTCCGAATCCAACCTTTCTGTCCTGGGCCTCCTCCATGGCCAGTGTGAGGACCACCTCATATTTCGCTTGGCCAGTTTGCACCCCAGCGGTATGAACATTGACTTCTCTAATTTCAGGTAGTCCTTATTTTCTCCTCCCCTTCACAGCTCTCCCTCAGCCCACTGGCTCCACCTCTTCCTTTCTTCTTCCCGCCCGCCCCCCCCCCCCCCCCCCCACACCAGTCTGAAGAAGGGTTTTGACCCGAAATGTTACCTATGTCCTTCGCTCCATAGATGCTTCCTCACCCGCTGAGTTTATCTCCATCATTTTTATCAATCCTTCCTCTTTTATATTTTTGCACAAAACATTTCATGAAGTGGAAAAGAAACCACAGAACAAAAACATAGAAACATAGAAAATAGATGCAGGAATAGGCCATTCGGCCCTTCGAGCCTGCACCGCCATTCAATATGATCATGGCTGATCATCCAACTCAGTATCCTGTACCTGCCTTCTCTCCATACCCTCTGATCCCCTTAGCCACAATGGGCCACATCTAACTCCCTCTTAAATATAGCCAATGAACTGGCCTCAACTACCTTCTGTGGCAAAGAATTCCAGAAATTCACCACTCTCTGTGTGGAAAATGTTTTCCTCATCTCGGTCCTAAAAGATTTCCCCCTTATACTTAAACTGTGACCCCTTGTCGTGGACTTCCCCAACATCGGGAATAATCTTACTGCATCTAGCTTGTCCAACCCCTTAAGGATCTTCAAGGATGGTATAATCTCCAGTTGAGATACAACCGGTATGTAACATTCTCTCAAACAGTACCTTCTCCGATTAAGCCCAAGTTCCACTCATTCCACATCCCCCCCCCCCCCCCCCCCCCCCCCCCCCCCCCCCCCCCTTGGTTAAAGGCAATGGTTTAAAGTTATGCTCCATATGTAAAAGTGCCTTTCTTTTTAAACTCAAACATATTCAGTTGTAGTGACTTGGGTTTAATGATATTTGTGGCTATTATTGAATCTGCCAAAATCTCTTCTGTGTAATTGGCGCTTACATTAATGAACCATATGGCAGTGAAACTGCAGAGGATCTTCTTCAGTTGATGTCTGCAAATCATGATAAACTTGGATTTAAGGTTCAGCTTCAGAATCCGTTTCAAATCAGAACCTGGCAGCTGTATTTTGTTTATATTCCAAGCATTTCTGTTTTGGTTGATGTGTTGTTAACCAGCTAATAGCCAGGATGTAAATGATGTCTGAGCCTGGCAGTGGTGGTGCGACAAGAGAACATAATAAGGGGTCGGCCATTTAAGACTGAGAAGAGGAAAAACGTTTTCATCCAGAGAATTGTGAATCTGTGGAATTCTCTGCCACAGAAGGCAGTGGAGGCCAATTCACTGGATGTATTTAAGAGAGAGTTAGACATCGCTCTTAGGGCTAACGGAATTAAGGGATATGGGGAGAAAGCAGGAACCGGGTACTGATTTTGGATGAAATGCCATGATCATATTGAATGGCGGACCAGGCTCGAAGGGCCGAATGGCCTATTCCTGCACCTATTTTCTATGTTTCTATGCCTGAGTATATGTCAATAAAACTCAACCACTTTATTTTGAAGCATGCATGCATGGTGGAGGTATAATGTAGTCATAGAGTGATACAGTGTGAAAATAAGCCCTACAGGCCCTAGAAATGTTTCTATTTCCTGATTTGACTGCAGAGTCAGAGAGAGAAATCAGTTGGCCTTTATCTTGTTAGCTGTGAACTGTTGGCACTCAGCCATCAATATCAGGCAGTTCTGGACTTGCACACACATGCTGTGAATAACTATCTGAATGGCAGATGTTGCTGCACCCCTCACAATGCTCCATGTAATGATTTAGCATGGAGTGAAATTGTGGGGCACAGTCCTGCTGAGATTTCTTAACACAGCTCCGGTGAGGTGCCACTCCGATTCTGCACCAGCCAGACAGTTTGGGTGGGAAGGGAAGAATTGACCAGTCAGTTACGGAGGGAGCGGTCTCTGCGGAAAGCCGAAAGTGGAGGAGATGGGAAGATGTGGCCGGTGGTGGGATCCCGTTGGAGGTGGCGAAAATGTCGGAGGATTATTTGTTGTATGTGACGGCTGGTGGGGTGGAAGGTGAGGACAAGGGGGACTCTGCCCTTGTTACGAGTGGGGGGATGGGGAGTGAGAGTAGAGTTACGGGGTATAGAAGAGACCCTGGTGAGAGCCTCATCTATACTAGAAGAGGGGAACCCCCGTTCCCTAAAGAATGAGGACATCTCCGATGCCCTGGTGTGAAACACCTCATCCTGGATGCAATGCGGTGTAGACGGAGGAATTGGGAGGTGGGGTTGGAGCCCTTACAGGAAGCAGGGTGGGAAGAAATGTAGTCCAGATAGCCATGGGAGTCAGTGGGTTTATAGTGGATGTCGGTCTGTAGTCTGTCACCTGCGATGGAGATAGTGAGGTCTAGAAACGGTAGGGAGATGTCGGAAAAGGTCTAGGTGTATTTGAGTGCCGGATGGAAATTAGTGGTGAAATGGATGAAGTCGGTGAGTTGTGTGTGGGTGCAGGAGGTAGCACCAAAGCAATCGTTGATGTAGCGGATGTAGAGGTCGGGGATGGGTAGGTATGTTGCAAAACCTACCTGAATCGTCGTTGAGAATCTGCCTAAATCGAAAATGTTCAGCCTAGTAAATCATTAACGAAAAATCGCTGAAAGACCCCGTCGCAAAAGGTAATATTAGTTTTTATGGCCTTGTATAATAGTTATAGTAGTTTAAAAATCACTCTCTAAACCCGCGACCTCTCGCAGCCCCAGGGTTTTATAAAGCAAACAATTAAAGGAATGTACCTTATTTTTACATTAAAAAGGGCTTCTTTAGAACCCTTTATACAAAGTTATTATTGCGAGTAGCTAATTTTGGGCTCTTTATATCCCGCAGTATTTTTCTGGGCATTTGAGGGCACAAATCCAGTGCAATGTGAACGTTGCCATAGAGGGAGTGCAGAGAAGGTTCACCAGACTGATTCCTGGGATGTCAGGACTGTCTTATGAAGAAAGACTGGATAGACTTGGTTTATACTCTCTAGAATTTAGGAGATTGAGAGGGGATCTTATAGAAACTTAGAAAATTCTTAAGGGGTTGGACAGGCTAGATGCAGGAAGATTGTTCCCGATGTTGGGGAAGTCCAGGACAAGGGGTCACAGCTTAAGGATAAGGGGGAAATCCTTTAAAACCGAGATGAGGAGAACTTTTTTCACACAGAGAGTGGTGAATCTCTGGAACTCTCTGCCACAGAGGGTAGTTGAGGCCAGTTCATTGGCTATATTTAAGAGGGAATTAGATGTGGCCCTTGTGGCCAAGGGGATCAGAGGGTATGGAGAGAAGGCAGGTACGGGATACTGAGTTGGATGATCAGCCATGATCATATTAAATGGCGGTGCAGGCTCGAAGGGCCGAATGGCCTACTCCTGCACCTAATTTCTATGTTTCTATGTTTCTATGTTCTAAACCAGCGCGTTCACAGGAACCCACTAGAAAGCTGATTTAAAATGGACTTTAATTTACAGCAATTGAACACAAAATTCCTTCCATTTGGCCTATAAATTAATGTAAATGAGATTTCAAAATCATGTTTTATTGAGAATTATTTATGAATATTATTTGGACACTTGGGCTATTTAAAAATGTTAATCGTTTATTAAGAAATGGATAGATGTTTAGATCTAGTAATTGAAGTTTGAAATTAGCTACACTTGGGTAACTAACTAATTATATGTTTTAATTTCAGGTCATCCAAGTAAGATTATTTTATATTTGTTTCAGAATGGTTCAATCTACGATAACTGAAAATTTCATTCAGTTCTCTTAATTTTTCAGAAGGTTATGGGCTTTTGACTGTCCATGATAACAGCTTTTTTGTGGTCGAGGAAGAAGCTTTAAGACCCTCCTGGTGGGGGATGGAGTTGTAGAGTGAAACTGCAGGTGTTGGCAGAAACAATCAATCCCCGACTTTTTCTTTTGTTGTTAAAGTAATTATTCTAATTTCAAATTTAATATCGAAGCGGGGTCCAGTCGCTGTTTTTTCAGTGACCTGCTATGACTGACAGTCACCGGCAGTCGCACAAAATTAGCCTAAGTGGGACAGGCCCATTACAGTGCTTACAGCGCCAGAGACCTGGGTTCGGTCCTGGCTATGGGTGGTGGTTGGTATGGAATTTGTGTCGTCTCCCTGTGACCTTTGTAGGTTTACTCAGAGAACTTTGGTTTCCTCCCACAATCCAAAGACATGCAGGTTTGTAGGTTAATTGGCTCGGTATAAATGTAAAAATTGTCCCTAGTGTAGGATAACATTAATGTGCAGGGATTGCTGGTCGGTGTGGATTCAGTGGGCTGAAGGGCCTGGTTCTGCGCGGTATCTCTAAACTAAACTAAATAATAAATTAAACTAAACTTATGAGGAAGTAGATGACTCACTCTTCTTTCTAATTTCAAATTTAATATCGAAGCGGGGTCCAGTCGGTGGGGGCGCTGCACTGGCAGCAGCCCTGTCAGCAGCGTGTTAGTCTTTTCAACTTTTTTTATTTTTTTAGTATGTCTTAAAGTCTGTTTTTAGTGTTTCTTAGTGTGTTTTGTGTGGGGGGTGGTGTGGGGGGGTAAGGGGGAAACCGTTTCAGCCGTCTCCTCCATGGAGAGGCGACTTTTTCCAGGTCGCCTCCCCCGTGGCCTAACAGCGAGGATCGGCGCGGCCTTTCCCGGAGACGCGCCCGGGGCTCGGGGCTCCGGTGGCGGGTGCAGCGTGGACTGTCAGCACGGAGCTGGGGCTCGCTGGAGGGGAGCGCTCCGTTCCGTTGGCCCGCAGCAGACGGCAGCCTGAAGCCACGCGCGGTCTGCACAGCTCCAGCTGGCGCGGCGTCTATAGCCCGGGATCCCTCGGGGGGGACCCGGGGGGAAGAAGAAGCTTCCACTGCCGGCCCGCGGCCAACTTCTACCGCGGGTCCGGTATGGACTTACATCACCCCTGGAGGGGAGCTTCGACCGCCGGCCCTGCAGCCTGCGGTGCTTATGGCTGCGACGTGGAGGGAACTTTAAATCTTCGGCCGCTGGCCTGCGGCCTACACCAACTAAAAGCCGCGGTCTCCGGTGGGGAGGAGCCGACTCTGGACTTACCTGGACTTGTACCTTGTCCTTTTACCATCTGGACGCCCGCAGCGACTGCTGCGGAGGGTTGAGGTCCCGACCACGGGGGAAAATGGAGGAGGACTGGCCAAATTGTGTGCCTTCCACCACAGTGATGAATGCTGTGGTGGACGTTTATGTTAAAATTTTATTGTGTTTTTGTGTGTGTTCTTTGTAATTGTACCGCTGCTGACATATTCATTTCACTTGCACTTTTTGTGCAATGTGACAAATAAACCGTTGTATTGTATTGTATTGTATCTTTGTATTTACACTAAAGTGCTGGGCCCAGGACAGATTATCAGAGGAAATGTGTAAAAAGGAACTGCAGATGCTGGTTTAAACCAAAGATAGACACAAAAAGTTGGAGTAACTCAGCGGAACAGGCAGCATCTCTGGAGAGAAGGAATGGGTGACATTTCGGGTCCAGATCCTTCTTCAGTGTCAATTCAGAGGTAATGTGTTTGGTTTGCAGGTGTTTTCCATGTGTAATGAATTTTAAAAATACCTTTTTTTGTAAGGTTTTAGCAATATTGTTCATATTCTGAACATGAAAAGCAGTCATAAAATTCAATACCTTGATAACACTGGCAGCTGTGAACCTTGGCATGGGACAGTTGTTCTTGGAGCCATTCTGTGATTGGAGCAGGGCAACTTTCTGGGAGCTACACCTCCTGCAGAAATCAATCCCCAGAATAACACTGGAAGAAGCAGCATGACCCAAGGGCAGGTGGACAGCAGCTTCAAAGTGATGGTAGATACGACCCATTATGAATGGGAATAAGAGTAGTGAGTTCCTTTGGGGATCCATAGAAATTGAGTCCCATTAAAGTTCTTAAATACACAGGAAACTAAAATATATTTGTACAGTTAAAATTATTGCTGATAAATAACATTTCTCACATTTTAATTTTTCATAAAATAGAGTTCATTCAGTCGATCAACCGATTGCTGGATTTTAGAACACTCACATTTGTCTTATGCCCCAACTTATCTCCTGTAAATCTATTCTCTCTGACATATGTATTAACTCATATACTGACCCCCCTCTCCCCTAATGATTCTCCTGTTTCACACCTACGCCAGGGGAAATTTACAGTAGCCATCTATCTCCACTCTTTGGGATGTCGGAGGAAACTGGGGCACCCAGGGGAATCCCAGGTGGTCTCAGGTAAACTCCACCCAGTAGCTGGAGGTTGCTGGTGCCTTACACCAGCAGCTCTAATTGCTGTTTAAGGCTAATTCATAAGCAGCTAATCAAACCACGGTAATATCTCCGGTACATAGAAGAAGCGGAAACCACTTTTGACCATTAGGGAGGCTGACAAAAACCTCTGGGAACCTCCGGGAACCGCAGGGAAACCTTGGGTGGGGCGCAAAGTCTCCCAAGTGGGACAGGGGCATTATTGCTCATTCAGATATCCTGAAAAAAAATAAAATAAAGAACAATCTTCTGAGATATTCCTTGGCTTACTGATTAATATTGTAAGCATTAGTGGAGAAATATTTCATGAAATGATGGAAAAGAAACATTGTGCACCGTAGGTTCTGCTGCTTTATTTGGAATCACTTTGAAAAGGTGTTGGTTGGAAGTCTCAAAGAATGTGGAAAGTTTAATGAAAATGGACACTAAGTATAAAACAATCCAAAATTGAATCTTTCCACCCCTAACACCAACATCTCATCAATTTGATAATTTCAAAACTTCTTACGAATATATAATGGTTTAAGATAGTATAGACTGAAAAATAGAATACTTTAAATGGGGTTTTTAATTAGTGATGCCGATGATGGATTTAAGCCTATATTTGTGGAAGATTTATCTTTTCAGGTCTATAATAGTTCAGCATTACTACATTACAAACCTCACAAAGGGGTTTTGTAGTCTTTAAGAGCAACCCTGAGTTTCCAGTTGCCTGTCATTTTAATTCTCCATCCTTGCCTGTGTCTGACCTCTCTGTGAAAATCAAACTAGTTTCCCAGTTCTATAACTTATTCCCATGGTAACCCTGGCTTCACAATTCTCTGTTCTATCTATTCCTTCTCCACCCTCTCTACAGCTTAAAACTAATTTATTTTACCACTTTCCCAGTTCTGATTAAGAGTCTATGATCCTAAACGTTAACTCAATTTGTCTTTCCATAGATGCTGCCTGACATGTTTCAAGCATTTTCTTTCTTTTTATTCCTCACCTCTCTGTCTTTGGCTTCTTACACTGTTCCCAGAAGGCCCATTGTAATCTCCAGAAACAACATTTCCGCTACTAACTAGTAATTTTGCACCCCCTGGGACTTAACCAATTTGAGATAACCAGCCTTTCCAGTTTTTGAGAAAGGCTTTCAATCTGTATTGTTAACTCTGACTTTCTCTCTCCATAGTTGCTGCAACCCTCTCTCGGTCAGCAACACCATTATTTTTACCATATAATCTCATCTGGTCTTCATCCCATTGTTCTCCCCACACCTCCCCCTTTTCTGCAATTTATAATATGTTTGATGTCTACCTTTTCTTAGTTCACATGAAAGTCATCAAGCTAAAATAATTTTTTATTTGATTTAAATATGATTCTGTTATGAGGAGATAAGATATCATGTTGCTTGAAATGAAAGCAGAGTGAACATTTGTGGCACCCAAAAACAAATTTTGTAACCTCTATTATGTGATTTGCTCTTGGCCAGAATTTATGTTAACTCCTGTAAATGAAATGAGAATACATTAAAAAAGTAATTATAAGATTGATAGAGAAGTTGCAGACTTTCCTAACAAGGAAAAGCTACGGAAAGATTAATTTTGCGCATTTTACACCCGAGTTTTAAAAATTAAGTTTTTCATCCAAGTGAATGAACCCATCCTCAGCTATTCATCAAGAAACCCATTTCAGTTCCTGACTATCAGTCAATTCTACAGATGTAATAGTAGCTATGGTATATGGAGCCCAATGAATGAATATGGTTAGTTATGTATTCATAAAAATCAATTTTCATTTGTAATTCTTTGGCCAGAGGAGGTTCTTTGATATAAGATTCAAGACTGCAAGAACCCATTTTTCTTTATGTTGCACAAGAGATTGAGAAACGCTTCAAAGCTAGAATTATATTGAAGATATAAATATTTGCCAGATGTAATTTAGTTTCAGGCATGCTATCAAGAGCAACTCCTCAAAATAAAGGAAGTAAGAAATAGTGTTTGGTTCTTTAATACTAGAACTGTGTCATCAATGGTTGTATTTTTATTCTACAAAAATCTGCAGTTTTATCATAAATGCAGCTGAAGTTTGAAGTCTTAAATAAAGATACATGGCAACAAGTCAAGTTAGTTCTGAGACCATTTGGATGTTCTAGTGACTTTTCCACAATCTACTCATCAGATATTGTTAATCAGATCCATACCCTTTAATGTTATCTTTCCAACTTTTTTGAGGTATTTGCCTTCTTCATTTATACACAGCACCTCAGATGATGTTGTTTGTATTTCAACCAATGCATCTTTCTACTTACATGTTTGAATAATGATTTCTCTGCTGAATTTCTGTCCAAGTTAATCATTCATAGATTTGTTTGCTTTATGTGCAGCGTAAGCTATCTTTCTAATACTTTAGCGAATGTCCAGGTCCTGCAGCAGGAAGATAGTGAAATGATAACAGCATTTAGTATATGAAGTTTCATTTATATTGTGGTGTTGCTGCTAGTCTTGATCCTATTCAGTTGCTCTTCTTCAAGTTGTCTAATGCCGGTGGTCAATGCTCGATGTTTCTTTTAGCTCTTTTACTAATAGATCGGGGTTATATCCAAAATAGTTTTTAAATTTGAAATGTGCTATTTTATTACGAAGTCACGTGAGTGACTATGTGAAGAGCCCACCAGCCCGCATGCACGTCAATACGTCTAACGCATGGCACACGATAGGCTCGGAGGAGGGTCGGTTCCTCCAGCAGTACGTTTAAAGCCTCACAGGTAAGTGTGCCACTTACTCTGAGGTACTTTGGTGTATGTATTTTTTCTTAACAATAGTCTCTAGAGTGATGGAAAAATCTAGGACCAACAAACCTAGACGGGCCGCAGGAAAACTGGCTACGGATGACCGCGGGAGTGCGAAGCCGGTGGGCCGTCTGTTTCGTCTTCAGAGTCACTGGCAGTTTGCTCAGCTACTTCAGATTTCGGCCTGCTCGGAGCTAAAAAGCAAATTGTTATGGGCTATTTGGATGATATCCTGATCATAGGGAGAACACTACATTTGGTTAAACTAACTGTTTCAGCTACAAAGCTCATATTTGAGAAATTGGGGTTTCTCATCCATCCAGTCAAATCCAGGTTGATACCAACAAGGGTTATTGATTATTTAGGGTTTACTATTAACTCTATGGAAATGTCTGTGACCCTGCCCAGGGGAAAGAAATTAGATTTAATGGAAGCCTGTAATAACCTTCTCATTACAGAACAGCCATCTATTTGCCAGGTGGCTAGAGTAATTGGTAAAATAGTGGCTGTCTTTCCAGCCGCTCGATTTGGCCTTTTGCATTATCAAAATCAGCAGCATGCAAAAGAGCAGGCACTTAAATCCCATTTAGGTCATTTTGACAGACCTATGCAATTATTGTCTAAATCTATAGTGGAGTTACAATGGTGGACGACCAATATTGATTAGTAAACCCTTGATTACCTAAAATTACCTAAAAAACCCTTAGTAAACTCCAGCGACATTTTGATTAGTAAACCCTTAATTGTATTACAGAGTGATGCAAGTGCACTGGGATGGGGAGCTACTAACACCATCTCTAGTTGCGGTGGCAGATGGGACATGCACGAGTTACCATTTATCTGTCAATATGGTATCAATTACCTGGAGATGCTGGGGGCATTCTATGGTTTAAAAGCTTACTGTGGGAAGCTACTTGATGTGCATGTTCAACTTCAAATCGATAACACTACAGCGGTGGAATATATTAATCATATGGGTGGAATCAAATCAGTATCCTGTGATGATTTAGCTAATCTCTTTTGGAGTTGGTGTATAAACAGGAGGATTTGGATCTCAGCTGCCTACTTGCCAGGTAGATTTAAAACGGTGGTAGATACTAGATCTCGTAAATTTAATCACCACACGGAATGGATGTTAGATCACAAAGTGTTTAACGACATTATTGCTCATTATGGAACACCTGATATTGATTTGTTTGCATCCAGGCTTAATCACCAAGTGCCAAGATATGTAGCATGGGAGCCAGACCCAGGGGCGGAAGCTATAGATGCATTCTCATTAGACTGGGGAGGTATATTCTTCTAAGCCTTCTCTCCATTTTCCTTCATCGGCCGATGCTTGCAAAAATCAAGCAAGACTGTGCTTCTGTATTATAGTAGTGCCTGACTGGCCTACGCAACCATGGTTCCCTTTGCTATTAGGAATGTTAACAGAACCACATATGGTTGTTCATAAACGTACATACTTGCTTCTTCATCCCATGTCTCAGGAATCTCATCATCTGCATGACAAAATCAACCTATTAATTTGCCGAGTCTAAGAAGACTTTTTCTGACCGGATTATCCGACCGAAAGGTGGATGCAATCACTGCAGCTTGGCGGGATGGCACTAAGAAGCAGTACATTTCTTCCATTAAACTATGGGAAGTTTTTTGTGTTAATTCAGATATAACTTACGGTACGGCAGATACAGCCGATGTGTTGGAATTCCTTTCAACGTTATATTTTGATTAAAAATTAAGTTATAGTGCTATTAACACTACTCGGTGCTTTATTGTCATACTTGCTGCTGGGATCAGGACACCATCCTGTCGGCTGTCACCCATTGGTATCCAAATTTATGATGGGTATCTTTAACAAAAACCCTCCCAGATATACGGAGGTATGGGACGTTAACGTAGTGTTAACGCTGCTTCACAGTTGGCCTCCAGCCGCATCTTTATCATTGGTCCAGCTCACCTATAAATTAATAATGCTCATGGCGCTCATTTCAGCGCAACGTGTCCAGTCATTGCATAAATTAAGGCTGGATAAGGCAGTTATGTCTAACAATAGGGTAACCTTTTACACAAATGAGTTAGTTAAGCAAAGTAGACCAGGTGTGCTAGGACTTAAGCTGGAGTTTTTGGCATATCCACCTGATTGTAGGTTATGTGTTGTCACGTATATTAAACAATATATAAAGGTTACAAAGGACCTTCGAGGCACCGAACTGGCAGTGTTCATCAGTCACAGAAAACCACACAGAAGGGTATCGGTGCAAACCATTTTTAGATGGTTGAGACATGTATTAGCATTCGTAGGAGTGGACACTGATGTATTTAAATCTCACTCTACCAGGGCTGCAGCAATGTCGGCAGCAAGATTCATAGATGTTCCGCTGGACCGCATCCTAGTGACAGCAGGATGGTTGAATGAGCGAACCTTTCAAGCATTTCATAATAAGCCTATTGCCAGGCCTGGTTCGTTTGCTAGTAAAATTTTAAGTTCTGTTAATTAATCTATTCTTTATCCCTGATGTCTTAGGTCTTGGTGAGACCACACCTAGAGTATTGCGTACAGTTTTGGTCTCCTAATCTGAGGAGGTTCACCAGACTGATTCCTGGGATGTCAGGACTTTCATATGAAGAAAGACTGGATTAATTCGGCTTGTACTCGTTAGAATTTAGAAGATTGAGAGGGGATCTTATAGAAACTTACAAAACTCTTAAGGGGTTGGACAGGCAAGATGCAGGATGATTGTTCCCGATGTTGGGGAAGTCCAGAACAAGGGGTCACAGTTTAAGGAAAAGGGGGAAATCTTTTAAGACCGAGATGAGAAAAACATTTTTCACACAGAGAGTGGTGAATCTCTGGAATTCTCTGCCACAGAAGGTAGTTGAGGCCAGTTCATTATATTTAAGAGGGAGTTAGATGTGGCCCTTGTGGCTGAAGGGATCAGGGGGTATGGAGAGAAGGCAGGTACGGGATACTGAGTTGGATGATCAGCCATGATCATATTGAATGGCGGTGCAGGCTTGAAGGGTTGAACGGCCTATTCTTGCACCTAATTTCTATGTTTCTATGTAAGGGACCATTATTATTCTTTCCATTAAAAGCATGGACATGTTTAAGTCAATATCATGTTTTAATGCAGTATGTTTTTTCAGCCATGTCTGATCAACTGAGGCAGTATGTTTGCATGGACTCTGGTTCACTGCATGAAATCACAGAGCTTTGAAATCTTCACGTAGTCACTCACGTGACTTCGAAATAAAATAGAAAGATTAAACGAGAACTTACCGTTTGAAGTTTGATCTTTATTTTATGAGTAGTTGAAGTGAGGGATTACATGCCCTCCACTCCCAACCCTATTTTCGTAAAGATCATTCGGTAGTTCTAGTTCGTAATCTTCTTATAGTTTAGGTCAGCAACTATTCTGTGATTTCATACCCCTTTAAAGGTTGACGCGCATGTAGGCTAGCGGGCTCTTCACGCAATCCCTTACTTCAACTTCTCATAAAATAAAGATCAAACTTCAAACGGTAAGTTCTCGTTTAATCTTTCTAACTTACTTTGGTGATATATTCTTGGGTAATAAAAATGTTTTGTTCCTGCTATAAATAAATAAGAATGTAAGAAGATAAAGAGAGGTGTAGACCATAAGACACTTTAAAACTGCAGTCCTTTTCAAAAAGATCATTGTTGATCTCATCTGACTGAGCAAGTCAAAACGAATTATGAAAGAAAGTGGGAAGAGTAACGTGATGGTTGCCATGAACACGGTGGGCTGAAATAACTTTTTTCTGTGCTATAGAACATCTATGACACTAGGCCCAGCGGGAGCAGGCTTTGAACAGAGAGTCACACAGCATAGAAACAGGGTCCTCCAGCCCAACTTGTCCATGCTGGCCAAGATGCTCCATCGACACCGGGGGGTCAAATGGGTTATTCGAGGACGGAGTTAAAGGGAAAGAGAGTAAAGGGATAGTTAATGACCCCAGAATTAATGGGAAAGGAAGCTCCCAAAGGGATAGGAGAGTATGGACAAGTGTAATAGGGATCGATGTGAAAGGTGAGATGCGTAAGGAATTAAAAGTATTGTATATGAATGCGCAAAGTATAAGAAGTAAAGTAGATGAGCTTGAGGCTCAGTTAGAGGTTGGTAGATATGACATTGTGGGGATTAATGAGACGTGGCTGCAGGAGGATCGGGCCTGGGAACTTAATATTCAGGGTTATACATCCTATAGAAATAACAGGCAGGTGGGCAGAGGAGGGGGGGGGGGGGGTAGCTCTGCTGGTGAGGGATGGAATTCAGTCCCTTGCAAGAGAAGACATAGCGACTGACGAGGTAGAGTCACTGGATTGAGTTGAGGAATTGTAAAGGCAAGAAGACACTAATTGGTGTTATCTACAGACCCCCAAATAGTAGCCCGGATGTAGGGTGTAAGTTGCAGCAGGAGTTAAAACTGGCATGGAACAAAGGTAATGCCACTGTGGTGATGGGGATTTCAATATGCAGGTAGACTGGGAAAATCAGGTTGGTTCAGGACCTCAAGAAAGAGAGTTTGTAGAGTGCCTCCGAGATGGATTCTAAGAGCAGCTTGTAATGGAGCCGACCAGAGAAAAGGCAATTCTGGATTTAGTGTTGTCCAATGAACCAAATTTGATAAGAGAACTCGAGGTAAAGGAACTGCTTGGAGGTAGTGATCATAATATGATTAGTTTTAATCTGCAATTTGAGAAGGAGAAGGTTAAATCGGAAGTGTCAGTGATGCAGTTGAACAAAGGGGACTATGAAGGCATGAGAGAGAAGCTGCCCAAGGTAGACCGGAAAAGGGATACTAGCAGGAATGACGGTGGAACAGCAGTGGCAGGAATTTCTGGCCATAATCCGGAAGATGCAGGATCATTTCATTCCAAAAAGGTAGAAAGATTCTAAGGGGAGTAGGAGGCAACCGTGGCTGACAAGAGAAGTTAGGGATAGAATAAAATTAAAAGAAAAGATGTATTCGGGGAGAAGCCATCACATTTGGGGAGGAGCCATCTTGGGGAACGGCTGCTAACCAGCAGCCGTCCGTTTAACTCTTTTTTTTTGGTGTTTTAGTAAGTCCTGTCCTTTGTCTGTTGGCGAATGAACTTTTTAATGTGGGGGGAAGGGGGTAACTATATTTCTAGGTCCCTACCTGGTCGGTGAGGCAGCTTTTTCTCCGGGCTGCCCCGTCGACCCGTCCTCGTGGCCTACCAGCAGGCTTGGAGCACCGTTTCCTGGTGGGGACCGCCCAGCACCTCGGCTTCGGTGGCGGCACAGCGCTGGGGCGCTATCGTGGAGCGGAGCGGGCGATGCCTTGCCTGGGTTGCCGCACTGGATCGACGCGCTGGAGCTCCGGTGAGCTGTGACCGCCGTGATCAACACCTCCGGGCTGCGGGTCTGCGGAGCGGAGCGGGCGGCGCCGACTCTAACATCGGGAGCCTGGGAGCTCCAAACCGGCGCGGCCTTGTCGGCTTCGGGAGCCGCGGTCCCCAGTCAGGAAGCGGCCGTTCCAGGTGGCCCAGCCACTGAGAGGACTCTCCCGACGCCGGGGCAACAGCACCCGGCCAGAACGGCCAGGAACATCGGGCCTCCGTAGAGGCAATAGCGGTGGCCTCAATAGGCCTGACTTTGGGTGAACTGGGGATGGGGACTGGACATTGTGCCTTCCCCCACAGTGGTAACCATTGTGGGGGGATGATTTTTTTTGTGTGTAAGTAAACATGTTAGTCTGTGTCCAAGATGGTGTCGGAAGGGAGAGTGGACGCTGGCGCGCTTTAGCTGCCGCTGCTCTCTCTTCACACTGTGTTTTTGATTTTTTGTCTTTGGATTGAATTCTGTTTTTAATTTGTGTTTTGGTGATGTTTTTATTATTTATTTTATTCCGATTATATGTTTTATTATTCTTGTTAATCTCTGTAAGGTGTCCTTGAGATTTTTGAAAGGCGCCCACAAATTAAATTTATTATTATTATTATTATTATTATTATTATTATTATTATTATTATTATTATTATTATTATTATTATTATTATGTATAACACAGGAAAGAGAAGCCGGAAGCCAGAGGATTGAGAAACTTCCATAGGATAACAAAAGGAAACAAAACGGGCAATATGGGTTGAAAAGATGAAGTACGAAGGGAAGCTGGCCAGGAATATAAAGGACAGTAAATCTTCTTTAGATATGTTAAGCGAAAAAGAGTAGCAAAGTCAAATGTGGGTCCCTTGAAGGCAGATATGGGTGAAATTATTATGGGCAACAAGGAAATGGCAGAAGAGTTGAATAGGTACTTCGGATCTGTCTTCACCGAGGAAGACACAAACAATCTCCCAGATGTACTGGAGGACAGAGGATCTAAGGAGGTAGAGGAACTGGAAGAAATTTTCATTAGGCGAGAAATAGTATTGGGTAGGCTAATGGGACTGAAGGATGATAAATCCCCTGGGCCTGATGGTCTGCATCCCAGGGTCCTCAGGGAGGTGGCTCTAGAAATAGTGGACGCATTGGTGATCATTTTCCAATGTTCAATAGATTCAGGATCAGTTCCTGTGGATTGGAGGATAGCTAATGTTATCCCACTTTTCAAGAAAGGAGCGAGAGAGAAAACGGGGAATTACAGACCAGTTAGCCTGACCGGTCAATTATTAAAGAGTTAATAATGGGGCATTTGGGTAGCTGTAAAAGGATTAGTCCAAGTCAACATGGATTTATGAAAGGGAAATCATGTTTGACTAATCTTCTGGAATTTTTTGAGGATGTGGCAAGTAAAATGGATGAAGGGGTGCCAGTGGATGTAATGTATCTAGACTTTCAGAAAGCCTTTGACAAGGTCCCACATGGGAGACTGGTGACTAAAATTAGAGCACATGGTATTGGGGGTAGGGTATTGACATGGATAGAAAATTGGTTGGCAGACCGGAAGCCAAGAGTAGGAGTGAACGGATCCTTTTCAGAATGGCAGGCAGTGTTGAGTGGAGTGCCACAAGGCTCGGTGTTGGGGCTGCAACTGTTTACCATATATATTAATGATTTGGAAGAGGGAATTAGGAGCAACACTAGCAAGTTTGCGGATGATGCAAAGCTGGGTGGCAGTGTGAACTGTGAAGAGGATGTTAGGAGGTTGCAGGGTGACCTGGACAGGTTGAGTGAGTGGGCAGATGCGTGGCAGATGCAGTATACTATAGATAAATGTGAGGTTATCCACTTTGGCGGCAAAAACAAGTTGGGCAGATTATTATCTCAATGGGGTTAGGTTAGGTAAGGGGGAGGTGCAGCGAGACTTGGGCGTCCTTGTACACCGGTCACTGAAAGTTCGCTTACAGGTACAGCAGGCAGTGAAGAAAGCTAATGGAATGTTGGCCTTCATAACAAGACAATTTCAGTATAGGAATAAAGAGGTTCTTCTGCAGTTGTATAGGGCTCTGGTGAGACCACATCTAGAGTAGTGTGTACAGTTTTGGTCTCCTAATTTGAGGAAGGGAATCCTTGTGATTGAGGCAGCGCAGCGTAGGTTCACGAGATTGATCCCTGGGATGGCAGGACCGTCATATGAGGAAAGATTGAAAAGACTAGGCTTGTATTCACTGGAGTTTAGAAGGATGAGGGGGGATCTTATATAGAAACATATAAAATTATAGAAGGTCTGGACAAGCTAGATGCAGGAAAAATGTTCCCAATGTTGGGCGAGTCCTGAACCAGGGGCCACAGTCTTAGAATAAAGGGGAGGTCATTTAAGACTGAGGTGAGAAAAAACTTTTTTACCCAGAGAGTTGTGAATTTATGGAATTCCCTGCCACAGAGGGCAGTGGAGGCCAAGTCACTGGATGGATTTAAGAGAGAGTTAGATAGAGCTCTTGGGGCTAGTGGAGTCAAGGGATATGGGGAGAAGGCAGGCACGGGTTATTGATAGGGGACGATCAGACATGATCACAATGAATGGCGGTGCTGGCTCGAAGGGCCGAATGGCCTCCTCCTGCACCTATTTTCTATGTTTCTATGACAATGGTTCCATTTGTACGTGTCCCCCTAAAGCTTCCCTCCCCATTTACCTGTCCAAATGATTTTGTAAATACTGCTATTGTACCTGCCTTAACTACTTCCCCTGGCAGCTCATTCTATACACCCACCACCCTCTGTGTGAAAAGTTGCCCCTCAAGTTCCTATTAAATCTTTCCCCTCTCACCTTAAAGCTATGTCCCCTGGTTCTTTATTCCCCTACTCTGGGTAAAAGACTCTATACATTCATCCAATCTATTCCCCTCGTGATTTTATACACCTCTTCTTATTACCCTCCTAACATGCTATGTTGGCCATTTTTCCCATCCTGCTTCCCTAGCATGTGAGCTCTCGGGTTAAACAGACTAACACCTACTCGTCATCCTTACAATTTCCATATTTCCACCAACAAAGTACACTGACTCAACATGCAGCTTGTGGTCACGAACTCCATCACTGGAATTTCATCATGGTCAATTCCAGTTCTGCATGTAGTCTTCATGATTACACTCTGGCAGCTATCTATTACCTACCTATTGTTTTTCAGAGCCTACACAGTTCCAGAGGTTGGATATTAGGCAAGGGGAGGATATCCCTGTGATAGTCCAATCACAACAGCTGAGCACCACGATAATAAGAGCAATTCTACTACTAGGAGCGCTTTGTGTGAACTCAATAGAGCTATTCTGTATGTGACTTTGTGTCGACACCACTCTTGGGTACGTTATTGGGCTCATCAGCTAAGGCGGTATTCATTGTAAGAGTCTGTTATTTATTCCCTAATCTGGCTATCACAAGAACACAGTCAAACACATATTGAGGAGATGACCAGCACACTTTGGCTGGGTTAATTACATGAGGACCAACACGTTGACAGAGAAGAAACAAACAGTGCAATCTCACAACACAGAGGGTTGGTGCCAGGCTCCCCCAGCTATCTCATTTCTAGATGTACTGTGAGGCAGCATCCGATTCAAGGAAGATTTACATGATGCTTGTAAAATTCAAATATTGCAGCATGCTCATTCTCCTGTTACTCATACACCCATCAGGGTGGCGACTTAGAAACATAGAAACATAGAAATTAGGTGCAGGAGTAGGCCATTCGGCCCTTCGAGCCTGCACCGCCATTCAATATGATCATGGCTGATCATCCAACTCAGTATCCTGTACCTGCCTTCTCTCCATACCCCCTGATCCCCTTAGCCACAAGGGCCACATCTAACTCCCTCTTAAATATAGACTTCATACACTATCACAGTATGTTTGTAATATTGTCCAGTTAATGCCATTCTGAAAACTACTTGCACCTTTGCATAACAACACCCAATGGTTTACTTTAGTTTAGAGATACAGCACGGAAACAGGCCCTGTGGCCCACCGAGTCTGTGCCGACCAGCAATCCCTGTACATTAACACTATCCTACACCCACTAGGGACGATGCTTACATTTAGCAAGCCAATTAACCTGCAAACCCTGTACGTCTTTGGAGTGTGAGAAAAAAACGAAGATCTCGGAGAAAAGCCCACGTTGGTCACAGGGAAAATGTACAAACTCCATACAGATAGCACCCGTAGTCGGGATCGAACCAGGATCACTGGCTCTGCATTCGCTGTAAGGCAGCAACTTTCTTATTCTGCTGTTGTTGGAACATATGACAATTAAACACGCTTGAAGATTTAGACATCAGACATGGCAGTAGACTCGTGGTCTACTGGAGTGAAGTAAGCCCAGCTCAGACCTTCTCAGACCTGACTACTTACAACGGGCACCTTAAGGCACTGGAAAGACACTGGAAAACACTGGTTTCCATAAAATCCACAGGAAGGATAAGTGATAGAATTTGATTGCCTTGCATTGCCACCTCCAAAGTGGAAATATTATCACCTAGCAAAGACGTCCCATATTTCCTCTAATTCCTGTGGAAAAGAAGTTTGTAATTTCCCTATTGAATGCTGCATTCAATGACTGTTTTCATCCAGAAGCATGTTGTCAATTTAAATACAACAATCAAACAACTCTGTTGGTAAAGTTAAACCATGTTATGAAAACTGTCAGCATAATTTAACTTATCCAGTGCGATATTGCTCTAAATTTTAATTAAATCATATTGTGCCTGTTGCAAGATGCACGCATTCTTTCTCGGATGCAATCCTCTTGTCTGTTTGTTTCTTTATGCTCCAATCTACACTAATTATTATCTATCTGATCCCCTGCCAACAGTTTTATTGCCACAACACTCAGCATGGGTGCTGACAAAGAAGTAAATGAGAAGAAATTGAGTTTTACAAATCTCTTTTTATAATACAAAAGTGGATTAATTTTGGAATTTGACACACTGAAGCACTGTATTGACTTTGTTTAGCCTCATAAAATATGCAAAAATTAAAATTCAGAGTGAGATCTGAAGGTGCTGCAGAATGCTTCACCAGGATGATGTACAGAAAATTGCAGATACATTAAACCACTGGGTATGCATCATCAGCCAAGTTCACACAAGCTGAATGTTGATAAGAAATGTAATTAACTGGATTAGATTTTTCCAAAAGAGTAAATTAACTTTTTTTAATGTGATCACAATGTATTGAGAGGGGTCAATGTTTTGCCTGGGTCCATATCTACACTTATAGTACTGTTTTTATCCTTAGACCTTCAAACAGGTCATTAAAGAATGATGCAAATCAAACCTTATTTAGCATTCTGATCAATTTTTCTGTTTTGCTTGCATAATTTTGCTTATGTTATCATGTGTTTTCTGTGCCAGCTGATATTGGTCTCAGTCACTTGCAGGTGGATCTGGGGTTTGAAATGGAGCTGCTAGCATGTGACTTATCCTTTTTACACCAATGCATGGGTGCTTTTGGAGCTTCAATGTTTATTAGAATGTATTTGGAGAAATCATTTAGTTTTGCAAGCGACAAATCCAGTGCAAACTAATATATTTTGAACTGGTTGGGAACTTTGTATATCATATAACCATATAACTATATAACAATTACAGCATGGAAACATTCTTCTAGTCCGTGCCGAACACTTATTTTCCCCTAGTCCCATCTACCTGCACTCAGACCATAACCCTCCATTCCTTTCCCGTCCAGCCGATTGCCTTTTGTCCTTCAAACCTTTTTGGAAAAAAGGTCTACTGTCCATTTTGAAACGTTTATGCTGACTGATATTAGTGGCATTCTTGAACTTCTAATGTCCTCTATATGTCAATAGGAGCTTCAATCGAGTGATATTTATTGCATTTGTCAGGTTCCAGTCCCAGTGCATTTGAAATAAAACCTGGACAAGGCTGTTGGGTAGTGAAGCTGCACCTTGGAGCTCTTGTTGGAGCTTGATGGTGGGCTTTGTTAAAGATGATTATGTAGGAAGATAATGTTGTCGTTATAGTTTCATTTCTCAGCAAATAATGGTAACTCTAATTAAACATAAATAACTCTAGCCTGTCCATTGGCTTAGCATATGGGCCTATCCCTTCAGCATTCCTTTATGTGCTCTCTTGTCCAATCAAATATAGGCAACTTTGTCATTGAGTGTAATGTGGCAAATGTGATTAAGTTAGTGGCCAAGTGTGCAGACTGTTTTGTGGATGTGAAAGCTAAGCACTGAATTGGAAATGTGGTGGCTGATGTTGATAATGAGTTGAGAGAGGAGTGGAGACTCCTGTGAGACCACTGAACTTCTCTCTGGACAGCGTATAGTTCCACATGGCTTCATAACTAACGTCGATTTCAGTCTGAAGAAGGGCTTCAACCCGAAATGTCACCCATTCCTTCTCTCCAGAGATGCTGCCTGTCCCTCTGAGTTACTCCAGCATTTTGTGACTATCATTGACCTCCTAGATTAATTAACTACTCTATTTGTCTTATAAGTGTACATCTAAGATATTTTGTTCTTAAGATTTACACATTCTCCTACTCCCCTTCACCTCCTCAAATGCCTTGAATTGAGCGTCAAAAACCTTGGAGGACTGACCTCATGCAGGCTACACTGTTCTTTGCTGTTCCCCATGTTGTTGGCTATGGAGCATCTGACCACATATACTCCACCTACAAAACAAATCTCCTTCTAAGAGATGATTTCTAATTTTAAACAGTGCAGTGTAGTTTAATTAGAGCTGGCCCTCTGCTGTCGTTTCCACACAGTGAACACTGCTGCCCATTTGACCATGTTGTTACTGAAATGGATAAGCCTGCAATCAACTGGAATATAATAATCTTATGCTGTGATTCAAACCCCTGTATTTAGTGACTAATCCACATTGTTTTTACAGTATACAATGCCAAAAACAATTGGGTCTGCACAATTATTTTTATTACAATCTGTGACAATTTCTGAAGGAGGCCGAGGATGATAGTGATTTTACTTCGGAATCACGTGAGTGACTACGTGAAGAAGGGCCGTCCGTCTGCGTGCGCGTCATTACGTCTGAACGCAACACGCGCGACGGACTGGCAGGCACTGTGTCCTCCCAGCCGTCGGGATGAGCAGGTAAGGAAAGTTGAAATCATTTACCTGCGTTCTTTCGGGCTTGAAGTTTTTTTCAGAGCCCAGATGTCGAGGAGACAGCCCGCGGGCATGTCGGCTGCCGAAGACCGCAGCTTTCCAAATAGCGGGCGACGGTCTTGTTCCCGACATTAGCGCCGACAGCAGAATCGGCAGGAGACTTTGCGCGGGAGCAGGAGCTCCGTGGTTGTCCTGCGGGACATAATACCACCCGCAAGTCTAACAAACCCGTTGACTCAGATGAGTCCGGGGAAGAGGGATACCCTCCCTCAACGGAGAGCGTCTGAGGACGACTTCTCCCACATGGAGCAATTTATGGAGAAGTTGCTCCAACTATGATCTGCTCCAAAGGAGGGAGCAGTATCAGCACGGTCCCTACAGCAGTGCCGGTGCCGGGAGCCTCGCACATGGGGCAGCCCAATGCCTTCCCCATTGGAGGGGAACTACATGTGGAAGAAACCACTCTGAATCAGAGTACAAAGAAGAGGGGGGGAAACCTTCCCAGGGACAAGCAGAAGAAAGGAAGTAAGTAAGTTTTACTTATATTGCACTGTTTAAGTCAACACCAAAATGCTTTACATAAAAAGAATAATAAGCTTCCATACAAACAAACAAAAAATAAGTGCTTCTGCAATCATCCAGGTTCCACTGGGTGCTTCCCTGGATGGAATCTAGCTCTTGACAGCCCGGGTATTATAGAGAACCAGCAGGCAGCAGCACCTGTTTTCAGGGCTGCACAAATGCCTCCTGCTCTAAGGAGAGGAGCATTCATGATCCACTTCAGTCTGACCAAAGCTAGAATCTCATTTAGGTCCACTGGAAGGGCCATGTCAGCACAGATATCCTCAGGGGTCTGCGGCAGCACCTGTTTTCAGGGCTGCCTACAAACCTGACTCTCAGTGGAGGGGAGTGTGAATGATCAGTAGGTAACTGATCTCGAATTTAAAGTATCAACATACTGAAGCACATGCATGTGGCCTCAAGAGCCAGCAGTTGGCGGAATATCCGCATGACGATAAGCAAATCATCAGTAGGCGACAACACACCCCACACCTCCATAGGGGGTAAGCGGTTCACTGAATCCAGTGGTAGCTTGAAAGCTGGGCACGGAAATATGATCAGAGTCGTCTTTCAGGCAGACTCAAAATTATGGCCAGAATTGTCCTACAAGGCAGGCTCAGTATGATGAGGTTTCAGACCAGACCCAAGCAGAGGTCGGGAGAAACATGGAATCCACACTTCCTTACCAGTCCTACTCCCAATCAAGGAGAGAAAAGGAACCCGCATCAGGGGCCTTTGGGCTTACCACAAGACCACCGGTAGCCATGGAGGTAGGTGGGTCTGGGTTTACTGAAACAAGGGATTGTGGACCAGTTACATGTTGGTAATTTACTCTTGTGTTCTTGTTCAAAATGACAATAACAAGAAATTGCAGAACTGGTTTTTTAAAAACAGATAATAACGTGATAATTTTTACTGCACAACATACACAGGTTCCAAGCAGACTTGGAACTTGGACTGGAATTGTCTTCGAGGCAGGCCCTGTATATTTGGGCAGGATTGCCATTCAGGACATGTGACAGATGGAGGATGTCACTTCATCCAGGTTTAACTCATTTGTGCAGTACAGACTTTTAGAAACAGTAATTTTGTTACGGTTTAACTACTGTTTTATAGGAGCTTCCTATAAAATGGTCACATGGCATGCATCGACCTCAAAGATGCATACTATTCGGTGTCTATTCACAAAGAACAGGAGATATTTGAAGTTTAACTGGATGGTATGGATCTGCCAAATGGGTTGACATCAACTCCTAGACTATTGACAAAACTACCGAAACCAATTCTGGGCCTACAAAGGTCTCAGAACCACATAGTGATGGCATATTTGGACTATTTCATTTTGGAGTCACCGAGAATTGGCAGAAGCATCAGTCAAAGCAAACCAAAACCCTGTTTGATAGAATTGGTTACCTCATCCATCCAGTTATCCATCCATCCAAAATTGACACCTACAAGGGTAATTGATTACCTAGAATTTACTATCAAAACAGTAAATATGTTGGTGACTTTGCCCAGGGGCAAACGACTATATTAATCAAGCCTGCTATGACCTGATAGTCAAATACTAGCCATCTATCAGGCAAACAGCGAGTATAATTGGCAAATAGTAGCTGCATTTCCAGCAGAACGTACGGGCCTTTACATTACCAGAATTACAGCGAGCAAAGGAACGAACACTCAGATTCCATGCAGGCCGAATTGGCAAAACTATGGATTGCCAGCAGAGGCCCTTGTTGAATAACTATGGTGGATAACGAACGTAAGGAAACTAAAAGTAAAATTTGCTTGAAAGCCATCGAGGGTTCTTCAGACAAATGCTAGCGGCTAAGGATGGGGAGCCACTAACACAGTCTAGAGCTGTGGGGGCAGATGGAATGGGCAGGAGTTTGTAATGCCCCAACATATGGAATCAATTACCCAGAATTGTTGGGGGCACAATTTGGACTCAAGGGGTTCTGTAGCAATATACAACTGGTGCTTGTTCAAATTCAGATTGATAACACCACTGTGGTGCCACATATCCATTAACAAGGGTGGTGTAAAATCTGTATCTTACGATAGATTGTCGAACCTCATTTGGCACTGGTGTATCAAGAGGAATATTTGGGAAATCTACGAGGTAGATATAACACAGTGACAAATGCTGGATCACGAATGTTTAATAACAACACAGAATGGATGTTGAATCAGGCAGTATTTAACAAAATAAATACACGATTTGACATACCAGATATTGATCTATTTGCATCTAGACTAAACCATCAGTTACCCAGATATGTGTCCTGCAAGCAGGATCCAGGAGCAAAGGCAGTGGATGCTTTCTCCCTCAATTGGGGAGGATTGTTTATGCATGCTTTCCGCAAATTTGTCTCACAAACCGATGCTTGACCAAAATCAAGCAAGACTAAGCCACAGGCATATTGGTAGTGCCAGATTGGCCTACTCAAGCCTGGTTCCCAAACATTTTAGGAATTATAGTCCAGCCAGTAATGGCTGTACCCAAGAGCAGGGACCTCCTAGTGAACCTAGTTACAGGGAGTAATCATCCACTACATGAACGTATTAACTTGTTGGTCTGCAGATTCTGAGGAGGCCATTTCAAGGCATAGGACTGTCCGAACAAATACAACACAGTTCGGATAACAGATGTCTTGGAGTTTTCTATCAACTCTGTACTATAACTATAAACAAAGTTATAGTGCAATCTATAGTGCCAGAGGTGCACTCTTCTCCTATCTGATGCTGGAAGCAGGGCACGGGTCGATAGGAACGCACCCCTTTACAACAAAATTCATGAAGAGAATTTACAATTTAATACCTCTAAGACCAAGGTACACGGACACATGGGATGTGAGCGTGGTACTAACCCTACTTTGACAGTGGGGACCGCCTATAACTAACCCTGAAGGTGGTATGCTGACAAAGAGTCCAGACACTGCAAGCTATGGTTGGACCACATCACCACCAATATGAACAACATAACATTCGTAATCAGGAATCTGATAAAACATAGCAGGCCAGGAATGCCAGGGATGGAGATCCAGTTCTTGGCATATCCAGAGGACCTAACGGTTGTGTGTGTGGTAACATACTAACACCACTATCTGAGAGTTACGGAGAACCACAGAGGCTCAGAACAGACCAGAAGGTGTTAACACAAATCATCTCCAGATGGTCAAAGGGGGTAATGGCGGTAACAGAGTGAACATTCATATGGCTAAATCTCACTCTACCAGGGCTGCATCTACGTCGGCAGCAAGAGCAATGGACATGCCTCTTGACGACATCCTAGTGGCTGCAGGATGGACGAATGAAATAACGGTCCACCGGTTTTATAACAAACCTATAACCGGACTGGGGGTGTTTGCACGTACCATTTTAAGTTCTGTCCCTTAGTTTACCCCCAAGGTTGGGAGGGGAAACTAGTTTTTTTTAAACTTTCTTTCATTTAAAGCATCAGTGTCTTTACTTAACTACGTAATGTCTGAATGCTTTAATGATTACACGCATCCATGGTCAATCCATTCAGTGTGTGACGCCTGGATTCGTAACCGGTGTAAAATCACAGAGCTTTGAAATCTTCACGTAGTCACTCACGTGACTCCGAAGTAAAATAGTAAGATTAAACGAGAAATTACCAGTTTGAAGTTTGATCTTGATTTTATGAGGAGTTACGATGAGCGATTACGTGCCCACCGCTCCCACCCTCATACTATCAAGGTCATATGGAAGTTCTAGTTTCTTCAATCTTACTATTCTCAGGTCTTCTTTTTATCTGTGATTTTACACCGCTGCTTTGAAGATTGACACGCACGCAGACGGACGGCCCTTCTTCACGTAATCGCTCATCGTAACTCCTCATAAAATCAAGATCAAACTTCAAACTGGTAAGTTCTCGTTTAATCGTACTATTATAACCTCTGCCTTCAGAAATATGTTTCCATTATGTAGCAGAATCAATGACCTTTGTTGGCTTTTATTACCATATCTGGACACAAATATAGAAGAATTATACTTATACAGCATTACCTACAAAAAGTAAAAATCAGTAATAGAAGAATAGAGTCACAAATGAAAGAGTAAATCAGCAGATATGGCTAACAGTTACAAAAATAAGAGAAAGCCAAAACTAAACGTGACATAGATTGGGACCTGAATATTGAAGTGTACATGATATTTAAGAAGGATAGGAAGTTGGAACAGGAAACTAGGGTGCAAAACAGTCTTGTGTTGAGTTGAGAAATAATAAAGACAAGAAGGGGTGGCGTACAAGCTTCTCTAACACTAACAATATGGTACAGAAATGTACCATGGAAGAAATAGTGGAGCTTGTAAGAAAGGTTTAGTGATAATCTTGAGGGGCTTTAATCCACGGGCTGGACAAATGAGAGGCAAATATTGCCTATTTGACAAGTTCAAGGAGTGTTTTAGGACTGTTTGTTAGAACAGCATTTTCTGGAGCCAACCTGAGTGCAGGCTTTACCAGAAAAGGCTCTTATAAATGATATTGTGAAATGTGATTAACGCCTCTTTAGAGTAGAGAAGGTACCTGTAGGTAGTAGCGACCATAATATGATTGCATGTTACAGATAGCTTGAGGGAAGAAAGTATATGTTAGTAGGGCAATTATGACAGCATCAAATCAGATATATACAGTGCCCTCCATAATGTTTGGGACAAAGACCCATCATTTATTTATTTTAATAAAGGCCATTTTTATACATTTTGTTTCATTCTACAGCGAGACAAAGCCGGCGGCTCATTTTACAGCAAGATAATGATCCCAAACATACTACTAAAGCAACAAAGGAGTTTTTCAAAGCTAAAAAATGGTCAATTCTTAAGCGGCCAAGTCAATCACCTGATTGACAATGCCCAGAGGATTGTCGGCTGCCCTCTCCTTACCTTGGAGGACTTACACAGTTCCCGCTGCACCAAAAAATCCCAGAGTATCATAAAGGACATTTCCCACCCCGGACACTCCCTGTTTGAACTGTTGCCGTCAGGCAGACGGTACAGATCTACAAGGACAAGGACGAACAGACTAAAAAACAGTTTTTACCCCACTGCTATAAAAGCACTAAATGTAGCCGCCAAGGAACGCAGGGGCGAGACATACTAAGGGACTGTGGTAACTGTGAAAGCAACAGAAGGATGGAGGGTTGGGTGTTTATGCGTGCTATTTTCGTGATATTTATTTTAGTTGTTTATCTTTTAATATTTTACCTTGTATGTATCGTTAGCTTTTAGAAATGTTTGAATGGTGCACTGACTGGCTGACATTTTTAAATTTCATTGTACACGGTTCATGTTACAATGACAATAAAGAAACTATTCTATTCTATTCTATCTGAACAAAATTGAGCATGACTTTTATATGCTGAAGAGAAAACTGAAGGGGACTAGCCCCCAAAACAAGCATAAGCTAAAGATGGCTGCAATACAGGCCCGGCAGAGCATCACCAGAGAAGACACCCAGCAACTGGTGATGTCCATGAATCGCAGACTTCAAGCAGTCATTGCATGCAAAGGATATGCAACAACATACTAAACATGACTACTTTCGTTTACCTGACATTGCTGTGTCCCAAACATTATGGGGGCCTAAAATGGGTGGGACTATGTATAAACACTGCTCAAATTTCTACATGGTGAAACCAAAATGTATAGAAATGGCCTTTATTTAAATTTGACAAAGTGCACTTTAACCACATATGATTTTTTTTTACTATTACAAATCTCAAATTGTGGAGTACAGAGGTAAATAAATAAATGATGGGTCTATGTCCCAAACATTATGGAGGACACTGTATGTGGGGATTTGGAAGGGAGAAACCTGGAAGATTACAGTTAAAATATCAATCTTTTGTTATTGTCTAATTTAGGTCTTGTCTAATCTTTTAACCAATTTTGCTTAATTATGTTTCTTTTTCTTTAAGTTTGAATTTATATTGAACTTCATAAATTAACCACAGATGGTACTGAGAAATTTGTTGCAGCTATGCCTGATAGGTCTCCAGGCACTGAAGGACTTGCTCCTATGGTCAAAAATGAAATGACCAGTGAGATAGTTGATGTGTTGGCTTTAATGTTTTAAAATTAACAATTGTAGGGGACTTACATAGATTGCTAGAATGTAAATCATTTATTCAAAAGGGATCAAGACCGATTAGTTTTAAAATGTCATTTGGAAAATCTTAGAAACTATTATTTAAGATATTAAAGCAGGTTACTTTGAAAAACTCGAGGTAATGGGGAAAAATCAGCATGGTTTTGTGCAAGGGAAATTGTGTCCAAACAATTTATTGGAGGTCTTTGAAGAAGTAATGTGTGCTGTGAATGCTGGGAAACCAGTGGGTGTGAATTACTTAGATTTACTTGAGGCATTTGACAAGGGGCGACATCAAAGGTTATTACAGAATATAGAGGTGGATCAAAATGGTGTGAGTGGTGGGTCACAGGATTCAGCTCTGGAGCATCACAGTCACATCATTTATATTAATGAAGGGAGTGAAGGTATAATGCTAAAGGTTCTGATGACACAAAGATAAGGTAGGAAAGTAAATTATTAAGAGGACATACAAAGGCTACAAAGATATATAGATTGTGACTAAGCAAAAAACGACAAATGGAGCATTGTGAAGGATGTTTGTTCATTTTAGCAGGAAAAACAAAAAAACAAAACAATTGAGGAGTGATTGCAAGGGTATGAAATGCAGAGGGATCTGGGTGTCTGAGTGCATGAATGACAAAAGGCTTGTCTGTAAGTAATTAGGAAATGGAGTCATGGAGGCCCAATTTGCCCACAAAGACCAACATGTCCCATCTACACTAGTCCCACTTGCCTGCGTATATCCCTCTCAACCTGTCCTATCCATGTACCTGTCTAATTGCTTCTTAAACATTGCAATAGTCCCTGCGTCAAATAACTCATGCGGCACCCAACATCCTTTGAAAAAGTTACTCCTCAGATTCCTATAAAATCTTTCCCCCTTCACCTTAAACCTATGCCCTCTGGTTCTCGATTCCCCCACTCTGGGCAAGAGACTCTGTGTGCCCACCTGATCTATTCCTTTCACGATTTCATACACCTTTATAAGATTACCCCTCATCCTTCTATTTTCCTAGGAGTAGAGTCCCAGCCTACCCAACCTGTCCCTATAGCTGAGGGCCTCGAGTTCTGGCAACATCCTTGAAAATCTCTGCAACCTTTCCTACTTGAAAATCTTCCTTATAACATGGTGGCCAGAAGTGAACACAATCGTATAAATGCAACTTCACCAACGTCTTGTATAACATCAACATGATCTCCAAACTTCTATACTCAATACTTGGACTGATCAAGGCCATGTGCAAAAGCCTTATTGCCCACCCCACCTAGCTGTGACGCTACCTTTAAGGAACTATATACCTATACTCCTAGATCCCTCTGCTCTACAACACTTCCCAGAGCCCTACAATTCACTGTGTAGGTCATGCCCATATTACGCTTTCCAAAATGCAACACCTCACATTTCTCTGTATTAAATTCCATCAACCATTCCTCAGCCCACCTGAGCAACCGATCAAAATCCTGCTGCAATTTTTGACAACCATCTTCACTATCTGCAATAACACCCACTTTTGTATCATCTGCAAACTTGCTAATTTTGACATGTACGTTCTCATCCAAATCATTGAAATAGAATCTAACAGAATGTTATGTTTTTTTGCCTCCGAGACTGTTCTTTGTATTGAGAATAATTCTGGTTTTGTAAATTCAGGTGAAGCCAGTTTTTTGACACTTTACTCGAGGCCAGTGAGGGAGCCAGAAATGATTCTACCAAGGGGGCAGGATGCACCGTTTGTGAGATAGTAAGCTTCTTCCTCCTTTAATGCAGGGTATCTGTGTGTCCCTAATACAGAAACTTGAGATTCTTGTCTGTGCCTGAATGTTCCTCTTCTGCCTTGAGTGGTCAAAGGCCAGGGATTCTTCACAGTCAATAACAGTGTTGAAGTTTTCAAGGATGCTTTCATTGTACCCTGGTACATGTGACAATAAATTAAACTAAACTAACTAACTAACTAACTCTTCCTGTTGTAAACTTTGAAGTAACATATCTGTTTTGTGAGTTTGGTGTTGGTCATGTGCGCAGGGCCCTTCTTTATTCTCCGTGCTCCCTTCACGGCGGTTCCCCCACACAGGGCCCTCTTTTGTTCTTGCCCTTTCTTCACCGGCTTTGACAGCTGGGGGCCTTGGGAGTGGAATCTCACTTATTTCAATCAGTGAGTGCTGTTCAATTACTGGTGCAGTTCAATCGGTCCAGAAAACAGTGACAAATAACACAAGATACATTTGTAAGTTGAACAAGGGGATAGTTCCACTGTTCAGCTTGTTGTCTTTTAGTTTAGTTTAGCTTAGAGATACAGCGCAGAAACAGCCATTTGGCGCACCGAGTCCATATCGATAAGCGATCTCCCCGTACACTAATACTAAGACCAGTGACACTAACACCAGCGTCAATTTACAATTTTACCTACACCAGTTAACCTACAAATCTGTACGTCTTTGGAGTGTGGGAGGAAACCGGAGCCCCCAGACAGTTTCTTTACAGAGTGGTGCCTGAAACGAGCTGCCAGGAGTTACGGTGGAAGCAGATATGGTGGTGGCATTTAAGGCTTTTTTGATAGGCCAAGGGATATGCAAGGAATGGACAGATATTGATTGTGTGTTGGCAGAGGAGATTCGTTTATCTTGGTATCATGTTCGGCGCAGACATTGTGGGCCAAAGGACATTGTGGACTGTACTGTTCTATGTTAATTAAAGCTTAATTATTTTAATTATGTTAATTAAATTGAAGATTAATTATTCTTGTTTGCTGTAATTCTTAATGAAAACAAATTATTTGCAAACAAAGCAAAGTGACAATTTCCTGGAAAATCTGGTAACCAGACTTTCATTCTGCCCAGTAAATGTGGTAATTGCAAAAAATAGTTGCAACGTTCAACAAAACTTGCAATTTGAGGGAGAAGGCAAAAAGTTCTGAATTTATTCCTTTTTTGCATTGTCATGGTTGAGATGATGAATTGTGCAAGTATTCTCATGTAAGGTATTGCCTCTTATGTTATTTTATTTTTATTACAGAGATATTTTACACTTTAAACCTCTATCCACTACAACGTCTGTTATGGTGATCACTGGAGATCATTATGATGAACAGCTTCCTGATTCTTTAAACAAGGCAAGTACTGAATCTGGATCAATGGGGACTCACAGAATTTTCTTCCTAGTCTGCAAAACATGTCAACTTCAATTTGGAGTCTAAATTACTTAATGTGCAATAGTTAAAACATTGTAAGGTCATCTCCCAAAGGATGTGAATGGCATTTAGCCCTCAAAATGAGATGGTACTTTTGAATTCCATTGGCTGTTCTTCCATAAGCTGGGGCACTATGTATTTCTCACACTGCTCTACCTATTGCACTCGAGTTTGACGATTGTTTTAATGTATGGTATTTGAACTGATTGGATAGGATACAAAACAAAGCTTTCACTATACCTTGGTCCATGTGACAATATTAAACCTAAAACCGAACCGTACGTTATGCAATAGTGAACTTTGAAATATCTGAAATGGCTCAATTTGGTTTTGAACTTTGCTTTGCAAATAATGAAAATGAACAAATTGAGTTATTAATCATGTATACGTGATGGCCATCACACATAGCTGGCAGGCAGTCAAAGTCCCACAATCTTCCAGTCATCTATATAAATGGGTTTGGTGCCAGAGGACTGAAGAGTTGCAAATGTTTTGCCCTTGTTCAGTTATGTGATGAAGGAAACCCAGCAACCCAGGCCAATCAGTTCAATCTCAATGATGGCGAAGCTTTCAATAATAATAATTCAGACCTAAATTAAGTGAATGAGTATGGATTTAGAAATGGTGAATCTACTTAATTAGCTTAATTGAGATTATTGATAATGTGGCCAAGTGTGCTAATGAAAGGACTTCCAAATCATTTTATCAAGTGCTTGGTTGAAGTACTAAAAATATATGCATGAACAAGTTTTTCAGTGTCTTCTTTGGACAGAAATCCCTTGATTCTTGCAATATTTTTTAGATGGTAATAGGCAGATCTGGTAATGGTCTTTATATGGCTGTTAAAATTCAAATCCGAGTCCATAACTACACCAAGGTTTCTGGCTTTGTCTGTGGTTTTCAGTGCAATTGAGTCGAGTTGAGCACTCACCTCTAGGCTTGTTTTTCTGGGACCAAAGACAATAATTTCTGTCTTATTTGCATTGAGCTGGATTCAGATTCAATTTTAATTGTCATTGTCAGTGTACAGTACAGAGACAACAAAATGCATTTAGCATCTCCATTGAAGAGCGACATAGCAAACGATTTGAATAAATAATAATAAGTGTCCGGGGGGGGGGGGGGGGGGGGTGATTTGCAGTCACCGAGGTACGTTGTTGAGTACAGTGACAGCCGCCGGAAAGAAGCTGTTCCTCGACCTGCTGGTTCGGCAACAGAGAGACCTGTAGCGCCTCCCGGATGGTAGGAGGGTAAACAGTCCATGGTTGGGGTGAGAGCAGTCCTTGGCGATGCTGAGCACCCTCCGCAGACAGCGCTTGCTTTGGACAGACTCAATGGAGGGGAGCGAGGAACCGGTGATGCGTTGGGCAATTTTCACCACCCTCTGCAATGCCTTCCGGTCGGAGACAGAGCAGTTGCCATACCATACTGTGATGCAGTTGGTAAGGATGCTCTCGATGGTGCAGCGGTAGAAGTTCACCAGGATCTGAGGAGACAGATGGACCTTCTTCAGTCTCCTCAGGAAGAAGAGACGCTGATGAGTCTTCTTGATCAGAGTAGAGGTATTGTGGGTCCAAGAGAGGTCATCGGAGATGTTGACTCCCAGGAACCTGAAGCTAGAAACACGTTCCACCTCCGTCCCGTTAATGTGGATGGGGGTGTGCGTGCCACCTCTGGACTTCCTGAAGTCTACAATGAGCTCCTTGGTCTTCTTGGAGTTAAGGGCCAGGTTGTTGTCAACTGCATTCTGGAGGAAGTTCTGGTTCATTCACTCATTGATATGTTTGACACACTGGCTCAGTGAGTGTAGGGGACTATGGTCATGTGGTGACACTGCGATATATAGTTGTGTGTCATCGGCATAAGTGTGGTAGGATATGTTAAAATGCTCTATGATCTGAGCTAGGGAGAGCATATAAATGTTGAACAAAATGGGTCCAAGAATGGAGCCCTGAGGAACCCCGCATGTGAGTTTTGTACGTTCTGATCCAAAATTACCAAGGGAAACAAAATAATCCCGATCTTTCAAGTAAGATTTGAACCAGTCCAGCACAGAACCAGAGAGTCACACCCACTTGTCCAGTCTGTTAAGCAGTATGTTGTGGTCCATCGTATCAAAAGCAGCACTGAGATCTAGAAGTACCAGAACTGAAGCTTTTGATGCATCACTGTTTAGATGGAAGTCGTTTAGGACCTTAGTGAGTGCAGTCTCGGTGCTGTGATGTGGCCGAAATCCCCACTGGAAAACATTCAAAATATTGTTTTGGGTCATAAAGCAGTAAATTTGTTGGTAAACTACCCTTTCAATAATCTTTGCCAAAAATGCTAAATTAGATATGGGCCTGTAGTTGCTCATAGCTGAGGCATCCACATTAGGCTTCTTCAATAGGGGCTTGATCACTGCTGGTTTTAAGGCTTCGGGAAAATGCCCCGATTGAAGGGAAGTGTTTACTATGTTCAGTACTTCTGGTGCAACACTGTTAAAAATAGATTAAACGTCAGTGGCCATGGATACCAAAAACGGTCTTATTAACAACACAATCTGACTGAACAGCTTTTATTTGGACGAGGGAAAGTATTCATTTATTTTCTCCAGGTTTGCAACAAGGATCATATAACCATATAACAATTACAACACAGAAACAGGCCATCTCGGCCCTACAAGTCCGTGCCGAACAATTATTTTCCCTTATTCCCACCTGCCTGCACTCATACCATAACCCCCCATTCCCTTCTCATCCATATGCCTATCCAATTTATTTTTAAATGATACCAACGAACCTGCCTCCACCACTTCCACTGGAAGCTCATTCCACACCGCTACCACTCTCTGAGTAAAGAAGTTCCCCCTCATGTTACCCCTAAACTTCTGTCCCTTAATTCTGAAGTCATGTCCTCTTGTTTGAATCTTCCCTATTCTCAAAGGGAAAAGCCTGTCCACATCAACTCTGTCTATCCCTCTCATCATTTTAAAGACCTCTATCAAGTCCCCCCTTAACCTTCTGCGCTCCAGAGAATAAAGACCTAACTTATTCAACCTTTCTCTGTAACTTAGTTGTTGAAACCCAGGCAACATTCTAGTAAATCTCCTCTGTACTCTCTCTATTATGTTGACATCCTTCCTATAATTGGGCGACCAAAACTGTACACCATACTCCAGATTTGGCCTCACCAATGCCTTGTACAATTTTAACATTACATCCCAGCTTCTATACTCAATGCTCTGATTTATATAGGCTAGCATACCAAAAGCTTTCTTTACCACCCTATCTATATGAGACTCCACCTTCAAGGAACTATGCACGGTTATTCCCAGATCCCGCTGTTCAACTGTATTTTTCAATTCCCTACCTTTACCATGTACGTCCTATTTTGATTTGTCCTGCCAAGGTGTAGCACCTCACATTTATCAGCATTAAATTCCATCTGCCATCTTTCAGCCCATTCTTCCAAATGGCCTAAATCACTCTGTAGACTTTGGAAATCCTCTTCATTATCCACAAAATAAAATTGTTCAATATCCACCCCCCCCCCCCCCCCCCCCCCCCCCCCCCCCCACCCCCCCCCCCCCCCCCCCCCCCCCCCCCCCCCCATCTCTTTTGGCTCTGCAGATAGCTGTCCACTCTGTCTCTCTGTATCTTGGTATCACCGGCATACTTACTAATCCAATTTCCCACACCTTCATCCAGATCATTGATGTACATGACAAACAACAAAAGACCCAACACAGATCCCTGAGGCACCCCACTAGTCACCTGCCTCCAACCCGACAAACAGCCATCCACCATTACCCTCTGGCGTCTCCCATTCAGCCACTGTTGAATCCATCTTGCTACTCCTGCATTTATACCCAACAGTTGAACCTTCTTAACCAACCTTCCACGAGGAACCTTGTCAAAGGCCTTACTAAAGTCCATATAGACAACATCCACTGCTTTACCCTCGTCAATTTCCCTAGTAACCTCTTCAAAACATTCAAGAAGGTTAGTCAAACATGACCTTCCAGGCACAAATCCATGTTGACTGTTCCTAATCAGACCCTGTTTATCCAGATGCTTATATATATTATCTCTAAGTAGAGATCACTGTTTATTCTAATTTATTAATGAATTGGACTGAGGGACAATTTCAATGTTTGCAGTTATCTTGAAAAGTGAGAGGAATTGTTATTTCATCGGGAGGTCATATACATGCTGGTGATGGGTCTAAATACGGAACTCTTTATAGAAACATAGAAAATAAGGTGCAGGAGTAGGTCATTCGGCCCTTCGAGCCTGCACCGCCATTCAATATGATCATGGCTGATCATCCAACTCAGTATCCTGTACCTGCCTCTCTCCATACCCCCTGATCCTTTTAGCCACAAGGGCCACATCTAACTCCCTCTTAATTATAGCCAATGAACCAGCCTCAACTACCTTCTGTGGCAGAGAATTCAACCAATTCACCACTCTGGGTTATCCAGCAGCTTTGTGAGAATGCCTTCATCTGAAGGTCCACAATAGTTCAAAGAGGTGACTAAGCATCAAGAGCATTTGGGGTAGGCAATAGATGCTGTCTTTATCACTGACTCCCATGTCCCGCACATTAATTAACTGTCTCCTGCACTGTTACTGTTCCATGTTTTATGATTCGTTGCTGTAATATTCTCATGTTTCTATTTAAAAGCCTAAGTAATTCTGATTTATTTTAATCACTAATCAGCTTGCAAAGCAGCCTAGTGGGTTTATTATGTGGTGTCTTTGCTCATCTACAATTTTTAGTATTGTGCCATTTATATACCATTAAGCCATCCTTTCATGTCCATCCTCTCATTGTGTGTAATTTCACATTTTTCCACATTGAACTCCATCTCTTTTCTTTACACTATCCGAGGCGATCCTCTGCACCACTTACAGTTTTGCCACATTTAGTATCATTGCTAAATTTCATAACATTGTTTCCTACACCAAAGCCTAGGTTGTTCATGAAATATAAAGAGAAATGGAGCAAATGAAGATTCATGCAAATGATTAACGTCTGAAAATAAAATGACACATCCAGACTTTAAATTGCTTTTCCATTCATTTTTGAAGTATAGTTAGCATTAATACTAAATAATACATGCAGATTGTTGACATTTGGCTGACAGATACGTTTTTAACTCCAGGGTTAGCAAGGAAGGTCTTTTGTGTTGATCAGTTACCTGCCTGCAGGAAATCTTTATTTGAACTGCCATTTGATTTTTATTTTAATGATTACACCAAACAAATGCAGCTCTGTATCAGCTGCATGATTCTCCTAATCCGAAGAAGGTATGCATTCTCCATCTGATATGTCACACAAACAGTTTCTCACAATGTTGTCAATATTAGAATTTATTGTCTGTAATTATTTTCTATCCATCTTCTGGATAAATAGCTAATACTCCTCTCTTGGGAGTAGAAATCATGAAAAAATTGTGATCATTTATACATAGAACAAAGGCATTAGGCCAATTCTGTCTATGCAGGAAGGTAAAGAGTTACACAGATTAATTCCCTTTTAGTGCCAGATCCATAGCCCTGAAGGTCAATCAATGATTGATATGTGATGATGGGTTCTGCCTCCAACGCTGTTACAAACATAGTTGCAGACCCCTACCATTCTATGTGGAAAAATATTTATTCATCTCCTCTCTAATTTGTCTCTGTATTACTTCAAATTTAGCCCCACTAATTTTGAACCTCCTTTTAGGAGTGATGAGTCAGAGTATAGATGGACCGATTGACCAAATGGTGCCAGCACAATAACCTGGTTCTCAACACCAGCAAAACCAAGGAACTGATTGTGGACATTTGGAAGGGGTAGGATGGGGACCAACAGTCCCGTTTATATCAATTGAAGGGATTTATCCCAGTCACTGCCTCAAAAAGGCTGCCAACATCATCAAAGACCCACACCATCCTGGCCACACACACATCTCTCCATTGCCATTGGGAAGAAGATACAGGAGCTTGAAATCTGGAACATCCAGGTTCAGGAACAACTACTTCCCCACAGCCATTAGGCTATTAAACTCACCATCAAATAAACTATGAACAATAACAGCCTATTGCACCTTATCTGTTTTTTTATTGCGTATATATCCTGTTCTGGATTATGTTTACATATTCTGTTGTGCTGCAGCAAGCACGAATTTCATTGTCCTATCTGGGACATGACAATAAAACTCTCTTGACTCTTAAGATAAACAGATCCTTTCACTTAATACTGAGCAGGCTCTTCATAAATGTATACACATTATTTTACCTTCCTTTGGACTCCTCTGTTCCAAAGCAAAGAACCTTAGTTAATGCAATCTTATTCTCAATGTTGCGAAACCCTCCTTCCTGTAATGTGATGGCCTGATTGGAACACCATATGCTCCAACTAATATTGTACAGTTCTTGTATAACCTTCCAGCATTTGTATCCTATGCTTTGGTTAATTATTTGCCCTTCCTGCTCTTTTGAAGATCTGTGGGAATACAATTGAAGCCCACCCTGTATTTCCCCATCATTCCACTAGTTTGTTGATGGGCTCTTGCTTTCAGGTGCCAGTGGAGCCGTTTCTTCCCTTGACGATTAACAGAGTAATCTCGTGTTGGTGGTAATTAATTCACAATTCCTGGTCATTCTTATCAGTCAGTGTTCCAGGTATAGAAGCCAAGAGACTGTTCAGTGGTGCTGATTGTGGTGGACTCCATAGTAGTCCGTGTGCAGTGGACGTTCATAAGATCATAAGTGTTAGGAGCAGAATTAGACCCATTAAATATCCACCTTTTCGATCATGGTTGATCTATCTCTTTCCTCCTAACCCCATTCTCCTAGTTTCTATGTTTCTATGAAGTTAGCGACACTATCTCAGCAGTGACAATCTAATGAATCACGGTGGGGTTCCCCACAGCCTGGGTGTATGGGTTCCATTCCCACTCGCGCTGCCCTCCAGGGTTATACAGGGTTATTATACAGGGGCGAACCACGCACCCCTCTCCTGCATAACCCCAGGAGGCAGATTAGTGAGCGGCGTCTCACTACCATCCCCGTCCCCTCTCTGGGGGCGACCGGAGATATCCGGGTTGACCCTGAACTGACGGGACACCGGCCCGGAGCAGTGGTGGCCTCAGGTTTACAGCTAGCATGGAGAAGAAGTGCTCACTCCAGATCAACTCTGCTCCAACTCCCGAAGAACCCGTTGCCTGAAGGGCCGGGGACCGTCAGTTGCACCTCTCTCCTTATCCAGTGGCTGTCAGTTAACCCACTCGGTGCTGGTGAAAGCCGAATACCAGTCATCAATGGGGACACACACAAAATGCTGCACTAACTCAGTGGCTCAGGCAACACCTTTGGAAAAGGGTCTCAACTCAAAACATCATCTATTCCTTTTCTCCAAAGATGCTGCCTGTCCCGCTGAGTTACAGTGGCTTGCAAAAGTTTTCATACCCCTTGAACTTTTCCACATTTTGTCACGTTACAACCACAAACGTAAATGTATTTTATTGGGATTTTATGTGATAGACCAACACAAAGTGGTGCATAATTGTGAAGTGGAAGGAAAATGATACATGGTTTTCAAATTTTTTTACAAATAAAAAACTGAAAAGTGTGGCGTGCAAAAGTATTCAGCCCCCCTGAGTCAATACTTTGTAGAACCACCTTTTGCTGCAATTACACCTGCAAGTCTTTTGGGGTATGTCTCTACCAGCTTTGCACATCTAGAGACTGAAATCTTTGCCCATTCTTCTTTGCAAAATAGCTCAAGCTCAGTCAGATTGGACGGAGAGTGACTGTGAACAGCAATTTTCAAGTCTTGCCAGAGATTCTCAATTGGATTTAGGTCTGGACTTTGACTGGGCCAATCTAACACATGAATATGCTTTGATCTAAACCATTCCATTGTAGCTCTGGCTGTATGTTTAGGGTCGTTGTCCTGCTGGAAGGCGAACCTCCGCCCCAGTCTCAAGTCTTTTGCAGACTCTAACAGGTTTTCTTCCAAGATTGCCCTGTATTTGACTCCATCCATCTTCCCATCAACTCTGACCAGCTTCCCTGTCCCTGCTGAAGAAAAGCATCCCCACAGCATGATGCTGCCACCACCATGTTTCACAGTGGGGATGGTGTGTTTAATGTGATGTGCAGTGTTAGTTTTCCACCACACATAGCTTTTTGCATTTAGGCCAAAAACTTCAATTTTGGTCTCATCTGACCTGAGCACCTTCCATATAACCATATAACAATTACAGCACGGAAACAGGCCATCTTGTCCCTACAAGTCCATGCCAAAGTGGTGAATCTCTGGAACTCTCTGCCACAGAGAGTAGTTGAGGCCAGTTCATTGGCTATATTTAAGAGGGAGTTAGATGTGGCCCTTGTGGCTAAGGGGATCAGGGGGTATAGAGAGAAGGCAGGTACGGGATACTGAGTTGGATGATCAGCCATGATCATATTGAATGGCGGTGCAGGCTCGAAGGGCCGAATGGCCTACTCCTGCACCTAATTTCTATGTTTCTATGTTTCTATGAACAACTTTTTTTCCCTTAGACCCACCTGCCTGCACTCATACCATAGCCCTCCATTCCCTTCTCATCCATATGCCTATCCAATTTATTTTTAAATGATACCAACGAACCTGCCTCCACCACTTCCACTGGGAGCTCATTCCACTCCGCTACCACTCTCTGAGTAAAGAAGTTCCCCCTCATGTTACCCCTAAACTTCTGTCCCTTAATTCTGAAGTCATGTCCTCTTGTTTGAATCTTCTCTATTCTCAAAGGGAAAAGCTTGTCCACATCAACTCTGTCTATCCCTCTCATCATTTTAAAGACCTCTATCAAGTCCCCCCCTTAACCTTCTGCGCTCCAGAGAATAAAGACCTAACTTATTCAACCTATCTCTGTAACTTAGTTGTTGAAACCCAGGCAACATTCTAGTAAATCTCCACTGTACTCTCTCTATTTTGTTGACATCCTTCCTATAATTGGGCGACCTAAATTGTACACCATACTCCAGATTTGGTCTCACCAATGCCTTGTACAATTTTAACATTACATCCCAGCTTCTATACACAATGCTCTGATTTATAAAGGCTAGCAAACCAAAAGCTTTCTTTACCACCCTATCTATATGAGATTCCACCTTCAAGGAACTATGCACGGTTATTCCCAGATCTCTCTGTTCAACTGTATTCTTCAATGCCCTACCATTTACCATGTACGTCCTATTTTGATTTGTCCTGCCAAGGTGTAGCACCTCACATTTATCAGCATTAAACTCCATCTGCCATCTTTCAGCCCATTCTTCCAAATGGCCTAAATCACACTGTAGACTTTGGAAATCCTCTTCATTATCCACAGCACCCCCTATCTTGGTATCATCTGCATACTTACTAATCCAATTTACCACACCTTCATCCAGATCATTGATGTACATGACAAACAACAAAGGACCCAACACAGATCCCTGAGGCACCCCACTAGTCACCTGCCTCCAACCCGATAAACAGCCATCCACCATTACCCTCTGGCTTCTCCCATTCAGCCACTGTTGAATCCATCTTGCTATTCCTGCATTTATACCCAACAGTTTAACCTTCTTAACCAACCTTCCATGAGGAACCTTGTCAAAGGCCTTACTAAAGTCCATATAGACAACATCCACTGCTTTACCCTCGTCAATTTCCCTAGTAACCTCTTCAAAAAATTCAAGAAGATTAGTCAAACATTACCTTCCAGGCACAAATCCATGTTGACTGTTCCTAATCAGACCCTGTTTATCCAGATGCTTATATATATTATCTCTAAGTATCTTTTCCATTAATTTGCCCACCACTGAAGTCAAACTAACAGGTCTATAATTGGTAGGTTTACTCTTAGAACCCTTTTTAAACAATGGAACAACATGCGGAGTACGCCAATCCTCGGGGACTATTCCCGTTTCTAATGACATTTGAAATATTTCAGTCATAGCCCTGGCTATTTCTACACTAACTTCCCTCAATGTCCTAGGGAATATCCTGTCAGGACCTGGAGACTTATCCACTTTTATATTTTTCAAAAATGTCAGTACTTCTTTTACTTTGAACCTCATAGTATCCATAGGGGGCTGTGTGCTGAGCCCCCTCCTCTACTCCCTCTTCACCTATGACTGCACACCTGTACATGGTACTAACACCATCATCAAGTATGCAGATGATACAACGGTGATTGGCCTCATCAGCAACAACGATGAGCTGGCCTACAGGGAGGAGGTCCAGCACTTAGCAGCATGGTGCGCTGACAACAACCTGGCCCTTAACTCCAAGAAGACCAAGGAGCTCATTGTAGACTTCAGGAAGTCCAGAGGCGGCACGCACACCCCCATCAACATTAACGGGACGGAGGTGGAACGTGTTTCTAGCTTCAGGTTCCTGGGAGTCAACATCTCCGATGACCTCTCTTGGACCCACAATACCTCTACTCTGATCAAGAAGGCTCATCAGCGTCTCTTCTTCCTGAGGAGACAGAAGAAGGTCCATCTGTCTCCTCAGATCCTGGTGAACTTCTACCGCTGCACCATCGAGAGCATCCTTACCAACTGCATCACAGTATGGTATGGCAACTGCTCTGTCTCCGAACGGAAGGCATTGCAGAGGGTGGTGAAAATTGCCCAACGCATCACCGGTTCCACGCTCCCCTCCATTGAGTCTGTCCAAAGCAAGCGCTGTCTGCGGAGGGCGCTCAGCATCGCCAAGGACTGCTCTCACCCCAACCATGGACTGTTTACCCTCCTACCATCCGGGAGGCGCTACAGGTCTCTCCGTTGCCGAACCAGCAGGTCGAGGAACAGCTTCTTTCCGGCGGCTGTCACTCTACTCAACCACGTACATCGCTCGGTGACTGCCAATCTCCACCCCCCCCCCCCCCCCCCGGACACTTATTATTTTTTATTCAAATCGTTTGCTATGTCGCTCTTCAAGGGAGATGCTAAATGCATTTCGTTGTCTCTGTACTGTACACTGACAATGACAATTAAAATTGAATCTGAATCGGAATCTGAATCTGAATAGCTACTCTACTAGTTTCCCTTACCTCACATAATTCAATATCCTTCCCCTGGGTGAATACCGAAGAAAAAAAATTGTTCAATATCTCCCCCATCTCCTTTGGCTCTGCAGATAGCTGTCCACAATCTATCCTGCCAAAGCACTGCTGTAATATCTTCCCTGACTAGCAATGCAACACCTCCACCTCTTGCCCCTCCAATTCTATCACACCTGAAGGAAATCCTGGAATATTTAGTTTCCAATCACAGCCCTCCTGCAACCATGTTTCACTGATCGCCACAACATCATACTTCCAGGTGTCTATCCAGACTCTAAGCTCATCCACCTTTCTTACAATGCTCCTAGCATTAAAATATGCACATTTAAGAAACCCCCCGTCTCTTATTCTCTGTTTATTTCCTTTTTTTCCTTTCTCCTCTTGTGTCAGAGTGCTTCCCTTTTCTGCTTCCTGCCTCCCATTCTGTCTACTAGCTTTCTCTATTTGAGTCCCTCGCCCCAACCATTCTAGTTTAAAGTCTCCCCAGTAGCCTTTGCAAATTTCCCCAGCAGGATATTGGTCCCCCTCGGGTTCAAGTGCAACCCATCCTTTCTGTACAGGTCCCACCTTCCCCAAAATAAGTCCCAATGATCCAGGAACTTGAATCCCTGCCCTCTGCACCAGTCTTTCAGCCACGCATTTATCCTCCACCTCGCTCCATTCCTACTCTCACTGTCGCGTGGCACAGGCAGTAATCCTGAGATTGTTACCTTTTTGGTCCTTTTTCTTAACTCTCCTCCCAACTCCCTGAATCCTCCCTTCAGGACCTCTTCCCTTTTTTTACCTATGTCATTGGTACCTATATGTACCACGACCTCAGGCTCCTCTCCCTCTGATTTCAGGATATCTTGGATGCGTTGAGACACGTCCGAGACCTTGGCACCAGGGAGGCAGACCACCATCCTGGTCTCCCGACTGCGTCCACAGAATCGCCTGTCCGACCCCCTAATAATAGAGTCCCCAATTACTATTGCCCTCTTTTTTTCCCTAGCTTTTGGAGCAACAGGGCCGGTCTCTGTGCTGGAGGCCCGTCCGCTGTCACTACCCCCGGGTAGGCTGTCACCCCCATCCGTACTCAAACAGGAGTACTTATTTGCGAGGTGTACCAACATAGACATAGAAACATAGAAATTAGGTGCAGGAGTAGGCCATTCGGCCCTTCGAGCCTGCACCGCCATTTAATATGATCATGGCTGATCATCCAACTCAGTATCCCGTACCTGCCTTTTCTCCATACCCTCTGATCCCCTTGGCCACAAGGGCCACATCTAACTCCCTCTTAAATATAGCCAATGAACTGGCCTCAACTACCCTCTGTGGCAGAGAGTTCCAGAGATTCACCACTCTCTGTGTGAAAAAAGTTCTCCTCATCTCAGTTTTAAAGGATTTCCCCCTTATCCTTAAGCTGTGACCCCTTGTCCTGGACTTCCCCAACATCGGAAACAATCTTCCTGCATCTAGCCTGTCCAACCCCTTAAGAATTTTGTAAGTTTCTATAAGATCCCCTCTCAATCTCCTAAACTCTAGAGAGTATAAACCAAGCCTATCCAGTCTTTTCTTCATAAGACAGTCCTGACATCCCAGGAATCAGTCTGGTGAACCTTCTCTGCACTCCCTCTATGGCAATAATGTCCTTCCTCAGATTTGGAGACCAAAACTGCACGCAATACTCCAGGTGTGGTCTCACCAAGACCCTATACAACTGCAGTAGAACCTCCCTGCTCCTATACTCAAATCCTCTTGCTATGAAAGCCAACATGCCATTCGCTTTCTTTACTGCCTGCTGCACCTGCATGCCTACCTTCAATGACTGGTGTACCATGACACCCAGGTCTCGCTGCATCTCCCCCTTTCCCAATCGGCCACCGTTTAGATAATAATCTGCTTTCCCGTTTTTTGCCACCAAAATGGATAACCTCACATTTATCCACATTAAACTGCATCTGCCAAACATTTGCCCACTCACCCAGCCTATCCAAGTCACTTTGCAGTCTCCTAGCATCCTCCTCACACACCTAACACTGCCCCCCAGCTTAGTGTCATCCGCAAACTTGGAGATATTGCCTTCAATTCCCTCATCCAGATCATTAATATATATTGTAAATAGCTGGGGTCCCAGTACTGAGCCTTGCGGTACCCCACTAGTCACTGCCTGCCATTGTGAAAAGGACCCGTTTACTCCTACTCTTTGCTTCCTGTTTGCCAGCCAGTTCTCTATCCACATCAATACTGAACCCCCAATGCCATGTGCTTTAAGTTTGTATACTAATCTCTTATGTGGGACCTTGTCGAAAGCCTTCTGGAAGTCCAGATACACCACATCCACTGGTTCTCCCCTATCCACGCTACTAGTTACATCCTCGAAAAATTCTATAAGATTCGTCAGACATGATTTACCTTTCGTAAATCCATGCTGACTTTGTCCAATGATTTCACCACTTTCTAAATGTGCTGCTATCCCATCTTTAATAACTGACTCTAGCAGTTTCCCCACTACCGATGTTAGGCTAACTGGTCTGTAATTCCCCGTTTTCTCTCTCCCTCCCTTCTTAAAAAGTGGGATTACGTTTGCTACCCGCCAATCCTCTGGAACTACTCCAGAATCTAAGGAGTTTTGAAAGATTATTACTAATGCATCCACTATTTCTGGAGCTACTTCCTTAAGTACTCTGGGATGCAGCCTATCTGGCCCTGGGGATTTATCGGCCTTTAATCCATTCAATTTACCCAACACCACTTCCCGACTAACCTGGATTTCACTCAATTCCTCCACCTCCTTTGACCCGCGGGCCCCTGCTATTTCCGGCAGATCATTTATGTCTTCCTTAGTGAAGACGGAACCAAAGTAGTTATTCAATTGGTCCGCCATATCCTGGTTCCCCATGATCAACTCACCTGTTTCTGACTGCAAGGGACCTACATTTGTTTTAACTAATCTCTTTCTTTTCACATATCTATAAAAACTTTTGCAGTCAGATTTTATGTTCACTGCCAGTTTTCTTTCATAATCCATTTTTCCTTTTCTAATTAAGCCCTTCGTCCTCCTCTGCTGGTCTCTGAATTTCTCCCAGTCCTCCGGCATGCTTTGCTTTTTCTGGCTAGTTGGAGTACTCACTCGTTCCTGCCTCTGCCCCTTGCCCTTCCTTAACGTGACCCACATGTCTCTCTCCCGTGGTTTTGGAGTGACCACCTCTCTATAACTCCCCTCTATGACCTCCTCACTCTCCCTGATCAGAGCGAGGTCATCGAGCTGCTGCTCCAGGATCCTAATACGGTCCCTTAGGAGCCCCATCTCGCTGCACCTGGTGCAGATGTGGATGTCTGGAGGGCCATCCGACACCATGACCTCCCACATCTGACCTCCAGAACAGTACACTGCTCTGACTGTCATTCTCCCGCCTTACCCTGGATCTGATACCAGTATAATACAATAGAAACTGCTGGGAGAAATCAGCAGGTATCTGACTCACAACAGCTGCTCCCTCGTGACCTTTAAACTGCACCTTTATTATATAAACAAAAAGCACTGTACCTTTAACCCACTGTACCCTTGGCTCACTGTACCTTTATCAGATTCAGATTCAGATCAGATTCAATTTTAATTGTCATTGTCAGTGTACAGTACAGAGACAACGAAATGCATTGGTTTACTAAAGCACCGTACCTTTAACCAGAAAGCACAAATGCTAACCTGAGGTTGCACCCAATCAGCTGCTTCCTCTAGTCTGCTTCCACCAATCAGCGGCTTCCACCAGAACCCTCCCTATGGAGTGTGGAACGTTACGCATTTCGGTAAAAGCCCTGACCCTCCTCCACACTCTCCAACGGTCCCGGGCCTCTGTGAAATAAAGCCCCACGCCCGATTTATATACTCACCGCCCTGACCCTCCTCCACACTCTCCAACAGTCCTGGGCCTCTGTCCTTCCTCCACATGTTTGCTGTGTCCCCCACATGGCTTGTGGCAAACTGCAAACGGGACTTCTTATGGCTTTTTTTCAACAATGGCTTTCTTCTTGCCACTCTTCCATAAAGGCCCGATTTGTGGAGTGCACGACTAATAGTTGTCCTGTGGACAGATTCTCCCACCTGAGCTGTGGATCTCTGCAGCTCCTCCAGAGTTACCATGGGCCTCTTGGCTGCTTCCTTAATCAATGCTCTCCTTGCCCGCCCTGTCAGTTTAGGTGGACGGCCATGTCTTGGTAGGTTTGCAGTTGTGCCATACTCTTTCCATTTTTGGATGATGGATCGAACAGTGCTCCGTGAGATGTTCAAAGCTTGGGATATTTTTTTATAACCTAACTCTGCTTTAAACATCTCCACAACTTTATCCCTGACCTGTCTGGTGTGTTCCTTGGGCTTCATGATGCTGTTTATTGACTAATGTTCTCTAACAAACCTCTGATGCCTTCACAGAGCAGCAGTATTTATACTGAGATTAGATTACACACAAGAGGACTCTATTTACTAATTAGGTGACTTCTGAAGGCAATTTGTTGCACTGGATTTTATTTAGGAGTATCAGAGTAAAGGGGGCTGAAGACTAATTTTTGATAAGCATGAGCCGCAGCATAGAGTTAGGTCACAATTCAGCCATTATCATTTTGAATAAAAGAAATGGCTCGAGGAATGACATGTCCTACACATATTTCTATGATTAAAATATCATTTATATGGTGGGTCAATTTGTAGAAATTTATGTGTGCTTAAGCTTCTTACACTTCATCCATTCCTGCACATAGAAACATAGAAACATAGAAACATAGAAATTAGGTGCAGGAGTAGGCCATTCTGCCCTTCGAGCCTGCACCGCCATTCAATATGATCATGGCTGATCATCCAACTCAGTATCCCGTACCTGCCTTCTCTCCATACCCTCTGATCCCCTTGGCCACAAGGGCCACATCTAACTCCCTCTTAAATATAGCCAATGAACTGGCCTCAACTACCCTCTATGGCAGAGAGTTCCAGAGATTCACCACTCTCTGTGTGAAAAAAGTTCTCCTCATCTCGGTTTTAAAGGATTTCCCCCTTATCCTTAAGTTGTGACCCCTTGTCCTGGACTTCCCCAACATCGGGAGCAATCTTCCTGCAACTAGCCTGTCCAATCCCTCTATAAGATTTAACATACTTGGAATGCTACCTTGGGAATTGGTGATATATAATAATACATTATCTGCATATAATGATATTTTATTATTGGAGTATTTAGTATTTTATCCGTGAATGTTCGGATGTGCTCTTATACTTTCTGCTGGAGGTTCAATCGCAAGAGCAAATAACAGGGGTGATAATGCACAGCCCTGTCTATTGCCCCTGAATAACTGAAATTTAGGTAAGAGTATATAGTTAGTCAGTATTCTGGCAGTCAACTTATCATATAACAGTTTTATCCATGAGATAAAATGTTCTCCCAACTGAAATTTTTGCAATCCTATAAAAATATATTTCCATTCTACTTGATCAAATGCTTTTTCTGCATTAATTAAATAATTGATGTCTTCTTTGATCATTCTGTGCGAGTACATTATGTTAAAAAGGCATCTCAAATTATTAAATGAGTTCTCTTGGATATCAACCCAGTTTGATCCGAGTGTATTAGTTTATTAATGTATTTAATCTTCTTGCCAAAGTTTTCGCTAATATTTTCTGATCTGAATTTAACAGGGCGATTGCTCTGTATGAACCCAGGTCTTCTAGATCTTTATCTTTTTTGGGTATAAGTGTGATAGTTGATTCAGTTAGTGTTTGTGGTAATGTCTGTTCTTTAAATGCGTATGTATAAAGGTTGTATAAACGCGGGGAAATTACCTCGTAAAATCTTTTATAAAATTCATTACAAAACCCGTCTGGTCCTGGTGTTTTGCCGTTCTTCAATGAATTGATTGTCTCTTCTATTTCTTCAATTGAAATCTGTGCTCCTAATTCCTCTTGTTCCACCGGATTAAGTGTCGGAAGATTACAGTTATCAAGAAAGTTTGTAATTTTTCTCCTTTCTGTTGATGTTTTGGATGTATATAAATTTTGATAAAATTGGGCAAATCGTTCATTAATGTCTTTTGGAAGCGTTTTCAATTCACCTTTATCTGATTTGATTTTTTGGATAGGATCTTCCTTTTCAACTTTCCTCAACTGGCGTCCAAAAAGTTTGTGTGGTTTGTCGCCGAATTCAAAATTTTCCTGTTTAGTAATTTGAAATAGTGTGATAACTCTTGCAGATAGAATTTGATTTAGCTTAAATTTTAATACTGCTATCTTATTATGTTTATCTATCGCGTTTTCTGTGTCAGGTTGGCTGATCTGTTCTTCTAGTTGCAATTGTTCCATCCTATTCTTTTTGTTTTGATATGAAATGATAGAACCTCTAATAAAAGCCTTAAAAGATTCCCATACTAACAAGGGCGAAATACCTGGAGTATCATTGGTCTCAAAAAAGAGTTCCATCTGTTGTTTTAAATATTTACAACAATCTGGGTTATTTAATATATGAGGATTACACCTCCAGAATGATTTTTTATTAAACATTCCTTCTAGTTTTAAGGAGAAGGTTAGCGGGGAATGATCGGAAATAGTACTATTATGGTATTTGGAATTAGTTGTGAAAGGTTTAGTGTCCACTAGAAAATAGTCAATACGTGTATAAGTTTTATGTACTGATGAATAGAAGGAGTATTCTCTTCCGGATGGGTTTGCAATCCTCCATACATCTGTTATATTTGTATTTCTTATATATGTATTTAAGAGTTCATGGGATTTTGATTTTGTATTATATCTCTTTTGTTGTAAGGATTTATCCAAGTATTGATCCATAACACAATTGAAGAGTGGGTAAATGGTTAGTCCCAATTCATGAACTTCTGGATGAATAAGGAAACCCCTAGTCTTTACAATCTATACTGCACAATGATTAAGTTGAGTAGAGCCTCCATTAAGGCAGCGCAGAATTACCATCGTGGAGCCTGGGATCCATAGAAACATAGAAACATAGAAATTAGGTGCAGGAGTAGGCCATTCGGCCCTTCGAGCCTGCACCGCCATTCAATATGATCATGGCTGATCATCCAACTCAGTATCCCGTACCTGCCTTCTCTCCATACCCCCTGATCCCCTTAGCCACAAGGGCCACATCTAACTCACTCTTAAATATAGCCAATGAACTGGCCTCAACTACCCTCTGTGGCAGAGAGTTCCAGAGATTCACCACTCTCTGTGTGAAAAAAGTTCTTCTCATCTCGGTATTAAAGGATTTCCCCCTTATCCTTAAGCTGTGACCCCTTGTCCTGGACTTCCCTAACATCGGGAACAATCTTCCTGCATCTAGCCTGTCCAACCCCTTAGAATTTTGTAAGTTTTCTATAAGATCCCCTCTCAATCTTCTAAATTCTAGAGAGTATAAACCAAGTCTATCCAGTCTTTCTTCATAAGACAGTCCTGACATCCCAGGAATCAGTCTGGTGAACCGTCTCTGCACTCCCTCTATGGCAATAATGTCCTTCCTCAGATTTGGAGACCAAAACTGTACACAATACTCCAGGTGTGGTCTCACCAAGACCCTGTACAACTGCAGTAGAACCTCCCTGCTCCTATACTCAAATCCTTTTGCAATGAAAGCTAACATACCATTCGCTTTCTTTACTGCCTGCTGCACCTGCATGCCTACCTTCAATGACTGGTGTACCATGATACCCAGGGCTCGCTGCATCTCCCCCTTTCCCAATCGGCACCCATTTAGATAATAGTCTGCTTTCCTGTTTTTGCCACCAAAATGGATAACCTCACAGTTATCCACATTAAACTGCATCTGCCAAACATTTGCCCACTCACCCAGCCTATCCAAGTCACCTTGCAGTCTCCTAGGATCCTCCTCACAGCTAACACTGCCCCCCAGTTTAGTGTCATCCGCAATCTTCGAGATATTGCCTTCAATTCCCTCATCCAGATCATTAATATATATTGTAAATAGCTGGGGTCCCAGCACTGAGCCTTGCGGTACCCCACTAGTCACTGCCTGCCATTGTGAAAAGGACCCGTTTAGTTCCTACTTTTGCTTCCTGTTTGCCAGCCAGTTCTCTATCCACATCAATACTGAACCCCCAATGCCTTGTGCTTTAAGTTTGTATACTAATCTCTTATGTGGGACCTTGTCGAAAGCCTTCTGGAAGTCCAGATATACCACATCCACTGGTTCTCCCCTATCCACGCTACTAGTTACATCCTCGAAAAATTCTATAAGATTCGTCAGACATGATTTACCTTTCGTAAATTCATGCTGACTTTGTCCAATGATTTCACCACTTTCCAAATGTGCTGCTATCCCATCTTTAATAACTGACTCTAGCAGTTTCCCCACTACCGATGTTAGGCTAACTGGTCTGTAATTCCCCTTTTTCTCTCTCCCTCCCTTCTTAAAAAGTGGGGTTACGTTTGCTACCCGCCAATCTTCAGGAACTACTCCATAATCTAAAGAGTTTTTTTGAAAGATTATTACTAATGCATCCACTATTTCTGGAGCTACTTCCTTAAGTACTCTGGGATGCAGCCTCTCTGGCCCTGGGGATTTATCGGCCTTTAATCCATTCAATTTACCCAACACCACTTCCCGGCTAACCTGGATTTTCAATTCCTCCAACTCCTTTAACCCGCGGTCCCCTGCTATTTGCGGCAAATTATTTATGTTTTCCTTAGTGAAAACGGAACCAAAGTAGTTATTCAATTGGTCCGCCATATCCTTGTTCCCCATGATCAACTCACCTGTTTCTGACTGCAAGGGACCTACATTTGTTTTAACTAATCTCTTTCTTTTCACATATGTATAAAAACTTTTGCAGTCAGTTTTTATGTTCCCTGCCAGTTTTCTTTCATAATCTATTTTTCCTTTCCTAATTAAGCCCTTCATCCTCCTCTGCTGGAGGAGGACAATCCATGTCGAGGATTGTCAGAGTTGGAGCTCCGACCAGGGGGCCTGCTCAATTTAACATGGTGGAGCTGCGGAGCTTCTAGCCACGGGCGCGGCGCTGACTTTATCAACGTGGAGCCTGGGATATTTTGCCGAGGATCACCAGTGTTGGAGCTCCGCCCAGCTCGGCCTGTGGACTTCGGAAGTTACGGTAAGAAGCGGCCGATTCAGGGATTCCAAGCCACTGAGTGTCCCCCGATCCAACCCGACGTCGGGGTTCCGATCATCATGGTTAGAGGGCCTGTACATCGGACCTTACATCACGGCGCCTGCAGAGGGTTCTAGGCCCCGACCACGGGTGAACAAATGGAGGAAGAGTGACTGAACTTTATCACAGTGATAAATGGGGATTCCACTGTGGTGAATGTTTATGCTCAATTCTATTGCGTGTTGTGTTCTTTTTATTCGTATGGCTGTACGGTAACTCAAATTTCACTGTACCAATTGGTGCACGTGACAATAAATGTGAACTTGAACTTAAATATATCAACTTACAATGAATGACTCCATATGCAAAAAACAGCTATCTACATATTAATTAGCTCTTAAAACAAATCCTGTAAATGCAAGTATATCATTGGGGTTATCAAGTGGGCACCTTCCTTCATTGGCCATTGAGAGGCCCACAATGCCTCAGGAAGGCTCAACAATTGGTTCTTACATCCCAGAACAACCTGCTCTCACCATCGATGCTACCAATATCTGCTAAATAAAGGAAGCTGCAGCCAATTAGCTCTCTCTAACTAATGCTAAACAGCTGCATCCACTAGCCCATCATTAAGCATGTAACATCAAAACTATCACCCTTGCATAAGACCGGGATACACTGCACAGATTACAAAGCCAAAGAAATGCACATACTACACGTCACATTTCCTTTCTGCCCCCATTGCCAGAAGTACATATGAAATAGAAATAGGAGTAACCTCATCCTATCAGCAATTCAATAGAATAATAGCAGATGTTTTTTGATTTCTGTGCTACATTCTTGCATTATACCTATATCCCTTTTCTCCCCTTAATATTTAAACATCCACCCATCTCTGATTTGAACATATTCAGCAACTGAGCCTCCACAAAAAGAATCTCATCCTTTTCCTAATTGGCTGACCTCTTATTTTGAGGTTGTGATCCCTAGTTCTGGATGCTCCACACAGGGGAAAGCTAATTCCTTCATCTCCCCTGCCAACCAACCTCCATAACAATTGTGTATGAGTCAATAAGGTCACCACTCATTCTTCTAAATTCTGCATAGTATAGGGCTGGTTTGCTTCATCTGGCCTCATGGGACAAATCCTTATTCTAGGATTCAATCTGGTGAACTTTAGTTGGACTCCTTCTGTTGACAGTGTATCTTCCCTCAGGAAAGAAGCCCAATTGTATACACAATGGCCCAGGTCAGGTGCCATCTCATCAGAGCCCTATAGAGATAAAGCAGGCGGCAATTTACTTGGTTTATGTTTGTTCACTTTCATATTTTGGTTCCATTTTTTTTTTTTAATTATGAATACTTGACTCTTTTCATTTTTTGATTGTTAAAATCATTTTAATGGTTCTTAAATGTGTGTCAATGTCAGTGAATTTGAAAATTATTAAAATTAATCTTTGATTGTCAGCTTTGATTTCTGTTAAAACATTCAAGAGCATTACAGTGGCTTGCTCAATGCATAGCAAAATACTTACCATGGTTAAGCTGTACCACTAAAGTCTAGGACATTTCTAATGTAAATTCATAAGTTATAGGAGTAGAATTGGGCCATTCAGCCCATCATGTCTACTCCACCATTCAATTATGGCTGATGTCTCTTTCCTTCTCAACCGAATTCTCCTGCCTTCCCCCCATAAGCCCTGACTGAAGCCCTTACTAATCAATAATCTGTCAATCTACACCTTAAAAATACCCAATGACCTGGCCTCTGCAACAGTCTGTGGCAATGAATTCCACAGATTCACCACCCTCTGACGAAATACATTATTCCTCATCCCCATTCTAAAGGTATGTCCTTTTAATCTGAGACCATGGCCTCTGGTCCTCGACTCTCCCACTAGTGGAAACATCCTCTCCACATCCACTCTTTCCAGGCCTTCATTCCAAGTCATTACAGGTTTGGGGAATCGGAAATGCAAACCTGGGCCAGTAGGAATCAGCTCTCTGCGTCCTTGCCAACTTTGATGTGGGTGGGTTGAAACGAGATTGGCAGGGGGGGTGGAATCCAATGCAGGACTGAGGGAGGTGAGAGGCTGGAGGTCGGTATGGAAGGTGAGATGGGACTAGGTGAGAGTAAGTGTTCGGCACGGACTAGAAGGGCCGAGATGGCCTGTTTCCGTGCTGTAATTGTTATATGGTTATATGATGAAAGAAAGTTCAATGGACCGAATAGGCAGGAGCATGGCTGTGAGCAAGGAAGGACACTTGGAATGAATTGCATATAGAAACGTAGAAACATAGAAAATAGGTGCAGGAGTAGACCATTCAGTCCTTCGAGCCAGCACCGGCATTCAATATGATCATCCAAAATCAGTACCCAGCTCTGGCTTTTTCCCCATAACCATTGATTCACTTAGCCCTAAGAGCTATGTCTAACTCTTGAAAGCAATCTCTTTAAAATATTTTAATACAAGAGGCCTGATGGATAAATCAGGCCGTGGATAGGTATGTGCAACTAGAACATTGTAGCCATTATGGAAACAGAGCTAAACCCAGCTTAATGTTCCAGGCTACAGGTGCTACAGGGGAGATAGAGGTTGGGGTAAAAGAGTTGGGGGGGTTGCTTTATTGATTAAGGAGAATGTCAAGGCAGTGATCAAAGATGACAATACTGATGGTTCATCTAGTGAGGAGCTAAGAAATGAAAAGTGGGTGGTCACTTTGTTGGGAGTGTACTATAGACCCCCAAATAGCTGATGGGGATTAGAAGACCAAATATGACAGGAAATTGCAGACAGCTGCAGGACTAATAAGGTTATCATAGTAGGGGATTTTAACTTTCTCAATATAGACTGTCTTAGTGCCAAAGGCTTCGGAAGTGTTCTGGCAAATGTCCTCAGGCAATATATAGAGGCCCTACAAGGGAAAAGGCAAACTTGATCTACTCCTAGGAAATTTGGAAGGGTAAGTGACTGACATAACCAAGCGTGTGCCATTAGGGACAAGTGACCATTGTTTTATTAGCTTTAAAATAGTTATGAATAAAGTGAGGGCAGGCCCGTGTTCAAATTCTGAATTGGGGCCAGGCCAACTTTGATGGTAGAAGCAATTGGCTAAAGCTGTTTGAGGAAGGTTGTTTGCAGGCAATGAAACATCCAGAAAGTGGGTTGCTTTCAAAAGTGTTATGACAATGAGATAATTGAGGCTCTGGTCTGAGAGAAGGAGGCATATGACAGGTATAGGCAGCTGGAATCAAGTATATTCTTGGAAGATTTGAAGAACTGAGGAGCTTTCTTAAGGAGGAAATGAGCAGTGCAAAAAGGAGCAGAGGATAACTCTGGCATATATTAAGGAATATCCAAAGAGATTTTAAAAGTACGTTAAGGAAAAGAGAGTAACTAGAGAGGGAATACGGACCCTCAGAAAAAACAGTCAAGGCAGATATCTCTGTGTGGAGCCATATGAGATGGGCAAGGTCCTCAACAAGTACGGGAAAGCAGATTATTATCTAAACGGTGGCCGATTGGGAAACGGGGAGATGCAGCGAGACCTGGGTGTCATGGTACACCAGTCATTGAAGGTAGGCATGCAGGTGCAGCAGGCAGTAAAGAAAGCGAATGGCATGTTGGCCTTCATAGCAAGAGGATTTGAGTATAGGAGCAGGGAGGTTCTACTGCAGTTGTATAGGGTCTTGGTGAGACCACACCTGGAGTATTGCGTGCAGTTTTTGGTCTCCAAATCTGAGGAAGGACATTATTGCCATAGAGGGAGTGCAGAGAAGGTTCACCAGACTGATTCCTGGGATGTCAGGACTGTCTTATGAAGAAAGACTGGATAGACTTGGTTTATACTCTCTAGAGTTTAGGGAGATTGAGAGGGGATCTTATAGAAACTTACAAATTCTTAAGGGGTTGGACAGGCTAGATGCAGGAAGATTGTTCCGATGTTGGGGAAGTCCAGGACAAGGGGTCACAGCTTAAGGATAAAGGGGAAATCCTTTAAAACCGAGATGAGGAGAACTTTTTTCACACAGAGAGTGGTGAATCTCTGGAACTCTCTGCCACAGAGGGTAGTTGAGGCCAGTTCATTGGCTATATTTAAGAGGGAGTTAGATGTGGCCCTTGTGGCCAAGGGGATCAGAGGGTATGGAGAAAAGGCAGGTACGGGATACTGAGTTGGATGATCAGCCATGATCATATTAAATGGCGGTGCAGGCTCGAAGGGCCGAATGGCCTACTCCTGCACCTAATTTCTATGTTTCTATGTTTCCCTTTGGTTTTACTGTGAGAAAGATGTGAGAACTGGGTAACTTGATACAGTTAATGGAGATGTCTTGAGGATGGGCTATATTAAGGTCGAGGAATGTTGGATGTCCTAAGACGTATCTCGCGGGCCTGATCAAGTATATCCGAGGTCACTGTGGGATGCTAGAGAATCTTGACAGCAGATCTTGGCAGATGGGCTGAGGAATGCTTAAAGGAGTTTAATACAAATAAGAGTAAGGTGCTGCATTTTAGGAAGTCACACCAGGGCAGGACCTTCACAGTGAATGGCAAGGTCTTGGGGAGTGTTGCAGAGCAGAGCGTTGTAGGAGTAGAGGTACATTATTCCTTGAAAGTGAAGTCACGTAGATAGGGTGGGCATGAAAGCTTTTGCTAAATTGGCCATCATCAGTTAGGGTATTGAGTATAGACGTTGAAATAGTATGGTGCATAAAATATTCATGAGGCCATGTTTGGAGTACAGTAAACCCTCATTTTAACAGCCCTTTGCAATGGATTATGGTTGTAGCGGATGGATGTGCTGACGCTTAGGGGTATACTTGTGGAGGTGTATAAAAGCATGAGGGGAATAGATAGGGCAAATCCACAGCCTTTTACCCAGAATAGGGGAATCCAAGAAGTAGGTTTAAGATGAGAGAGAATAGATTTAATAGGAAGCTGAGAGGCAATTTCTGTATGCAGTGGGTGGCGGGTGTATGGAACGAGCTGTCAGAAAAGGTAGTGGATGGAGATACTATAACAACATTTAAAATGCATTTGTACAGGTACATGGATAGGAAAGGTTTGGAAGAATATGGGCCAAACATAGGCAGATGGGACATGTGTAGATGGGCATCTTGGTCAGTGTGAGCTATTTGGGCCAAATGGCCTGTTTCAGTTCTGTATTACTCTATGACCAAGACCATCTCCTGCCTCAATGACTATAGACCCATTGCCTTGACATCGGCAGTCATGAAATCATTTGAGTGCATCATACTAAATCACCTGAAAACTATAACCGCCCCACTCATGGACCCATACCAATTTGCATACAGAGCCAACAGGTCAGTTGAGGACACCGTCAACTTAGCAACTCATCACATTCTGAACCACCTGGAGTCCGCAAACACATATGCCCGCATCCTGTTCATGGATTTCAGCTCCGCATTCAATACAATAAACCTGGCCAAACTGTTCAATAAATTACTGGACATGAACATTGACCCGTGCATCTGTCACTGGATTCACAGCTTTCTCTGGAACAGGCAACAAAGGGTGAGGATCAACAATAACACATCCTCCCCTCTGTTCCTCAGTACAGGCACACCCCAAGGCTGTGTTCTTTCACCCTGGCTATTCTCCCTTTACACAAACCAGCTCACATCCCACCACAGCTCCGTCAACCTGTACAAGTACACGGACGACTCAACCATCATAGGATTCATCACCAACAACCAAGAAACTGAATACCGTGCACAGGTCAACCAAGCAGTGACCTGGTGCACAGACCATGATCTCTTACTCAACTCATCAAAAACAAAAGAACTCATCATCGACCCAAGACGCCAGCCATCCCCCAAAACTCCCGTGCTCATTAAAGGTGAATCCATCTCCATCACTGACACATTCAAACTCCTTGGAACCCACATCAGCAA